>NC_056744.1:1568940352-1569070352 GCF_019279795.1 Protopterus annectens
TATATATATATATATATATCTATATATACATCTGTGTGTCCGTTAACCAATACATTTCCCAGACATACCCACTTACACATGCGTATTGGGTTTTATCTCTGCTTCAAAAGCATACTATTGCCTTAGTCATTATGACACCGACACTTCACTCCGGTTAACTTGTAATCAGTATACAGCACATTATACAGGGGACATATATCACACCTTTTTCATGTCTGGAGTACCGCTGAAAAGTGTGATGTGATACAGTGTCATATGACCTATTTCTCGTCTGCACAGCCTATTATTCCTGCTACTGTTTTTGTTTCTGTGCACATTCATATTATTTATGTTAATAAATGGAGTGCTTGTGTTACAGAGACTATACGTCAACATATTGATGTCTGCATGTAGTTGTGTCTTTTGGCTTTTCCTGGTTTTTGGTCACCACAGCAGAACATCCACTAATGGTTGGCAGATAGGTTTTACGTGCCGAGATGCCAGCCCTGATGCACAACCTCCAACGATGGTATGCCCATTCATGCATGTCTCCACGCAGAAGACGCTCTAGCTGGGAATCGCACTTATGTACTAGCTGACCTACATGGGCCGCTCCATTGCAACCGGTGCAACCAACCCTGGCACTTCTGTGTCCATAATCTCATAGCCATAGTTTTTCCAGCCCACCCATGTTGAGTTTCCACGCATAACAGCCATTATCCACCTGATATCGCAGCCATGACACACCTTTACACATTGCCCTTTCCAGAACGTTGGGGCCCTACACACATTTTGTACCACCTCGTGTATTCACAGGGTCTCCCTCCATTTATAATTGCACATATGTGCCTTTCCTGGTGTTATGGATTATGAACAATTTCCGGGTTACAAGTGTAGGTGGTCACAACATGAACTACATTCCGTCTGTGTATAATGTTGACATAGCACTTCAACGATATTATGGCCACTGGTATAACCCTGTCTCTGGTATGAATAGCGGTGCTCTACTCACTCTTGTGCAGCTTTTACGCTGCAAGCACTTTATAATACCTTCGTTGCTCTAGATTCCCTTCACAACCCTTATGTATGCTTTCGTCTTTTGGCGTTCATTCTATGTATATATATATATATATATATATATATATATATATATATATATATATAAAATTGCATATGTCTTTTATGTATGTGGATATTTATCTATACACACATCTATATATATATATATATATATATATATATATATATATATATATTAGTACTATTAACTTGGAACGTGTTGACAGATTCGGAGACATATGTATTACTACTTATTTTCTGCAGTTAAATGCATCTATTACTCTTAATTCTTGTCATTAGTCATTCTCATTCAACACCTTTCCTCCAAAGGTCACTGGCTTTGTGAGTGATTAAGAGGCTGGCCAGTTATTGTGCAAATGCTCTGACCATTGGTAGGGTTGCCACATTTTCATATGTACAGGATGGGATATATTCTGGAGACACCAGATTGTTTAGACCAACACATACCCACGGTCAGTGCAGGGTTTAGAACATTCAGTTTTTTCCTAGCTGAGAGCCTATTCATTTAGCACTTTAGTTGCTTATTCTGTTTCTTGTATGAATTACATATTTTGTATCCAGACATGACTGCTTTAGGCAACTGTTACATGAAGTATGGTATGTAGTTATTTCCTACAATCACAGGACATTTGCCATTGTATCATTCTTGGTCAGGACACACCTACCAAAACAGTGACTGTCCCTCACACAGTGGGTCAGGAGGTACCCTGTTTACATCAGCAGCTTAATCACCCTATTTCCAAGTGCCACTATGCGAATGTGTACAATATATTCTCTCGATTATTCATGTGGGGAGACGTGCGTCACGGGCAGGTGTTTGATCCTGGGTACTAGGTTCTGCATGACCATCTAAGGCTGAACAATCTCATGCACCACTACTGCACATTCAACTTGTGTCCAGATGTCTACAGGACTGTACATTGTGCCTTGATACCCAGTCTGATGTTTACACAGGTTACTTATCCCATGAGGGATATCCAAAAATTGAACAAGACCAATACTGTCCATTCTTTTGGATTTACGAAAATGTGTTAGGGTTTTACATGCAAGGGATACATAGTTTGCAATCCTGACACTGCCTAGGGTGACACTGCCTACTACATATGAGTAGTGGTCACTATGTGTAGATATGGCTGCGCCAAGCTCGTAGGCCGAGTATGGCTGGATTTGGTGGACGTTCAGGTATGGGGGCGGGTTGTGTGCTGTGGAGGGGATGATGGGTATTCAATTATGCATCCAGGTGTGTTGCATTTGGATGGGCCAGTTCCGTCCATACCATTCTGTGGGTATGTGCCGGTGACGTTTCTGTACATGTGTATCGCACATTTTAATATTCATATGTTTGTGTGATTGTGTTCTACAGTATGGCCTGTCAGGTTGTATTGCAGATGTCTATACTTGCTCTTTGTGTTTCTTTCTGATTCACCCGCTGCTCCCTCATACACCTCCAGTTCACTTATTCTGCATCCAACACAGTCTCACCTTTGTGGATTATACCATTACCCATCCCCCCACACAGATATTCCTGACACTCCATCCATCACTTCTTTGGTTGATGGCCCATGACACAGTCAAGGGAACACATTGCATACACTACATATGTCAGGTACCTGTATGGTTGTGTGGACTACCCTGGCATGTTTCACCTTCCACATGCTGTACAGCATGCACATAGGTCCACGCCCATACTTAACTTTCATGACATGGTTGGTACACCCGGGTAATACCCGTTCAACTGCGACACATCCTGACAAGTACGGCTTGGACCGCATATGAGCGGATTTTGGCCGACTGCTCTGACCATTGGTAGGGTGCCACCTTTTCATATGTCCAGGATGGAATATATTCCAGACACAAATCTGATTTTACAGGACAACACATACCCACGGTCAGTACTACGGATAATACTTTTGTTTTCTGCCTACATGTTAGCTTATTGTTGTAGCAGGTTATATGCTCCTTCTGTTTCGTTTTCTTGCTTATTCTATTTCTTGTCACATGTGGTATGTTACATACGGACATACCTATTGTATGTGACTATTACAGGCGATATGGGATATAATTCTGTCATACGGTCGCAGGATATTTACATTTATAATGGTTTTGGTATGGACACAACTGCCCAGCTGTGTACTATCCCTCACAATGTGGGACAGCTGGTAACCCTGACCATTGGGCTAGACGTAGCTATTGGTGGCGTGCTAACATGATGCGTTTCACTTCCACTTGGTATAACTATCTACACTGCATTAGAATACGGGCACACGGTTTTCAATGTCATTTGTTCGAGGGATGGAGACTCGATATTCCCTACCGTGCATTTGTGTTTGCTTCTTAATTTTGTGTTCGCAAGAACTGTCTTGCATGCTTTGCATACGTTTCAGTATCCATGGACACTGACAGGTGTGATTACTACTGCAGGCAAATTTTTATATTCAAGCATTTTAGGTTGCACGTTGACAGCTGACATTTCCACTCCTCTGTGCGGCACTTCAGCACCCCCTATACACTCGCGCTCGTTTCCTATGCACGTGGCTGTGGTGGCAGCGCACCTTCATTAATATGAATTTGGTGCTACTGCGCCATCTACATGCCGCACGGTCGGTGCAACCTAACGCTGGCCTTGCGTCGAGCTTCATGAATCCCAGGCACTGTCTATAAATGACATTTATGTTCTATATTCCTTAATATTAATAGCCATATGCACATTATCTCCAATACTATGGTGTTGTAGAGCAAATTATTCTCAAGTGTAATCTATCTGCAGTGTACTTTTTTCATGACAGTTCTGTGTGATTACACCTGAGCCCATCATCCCTATATCCACATTAAACCCTGTTGCTGCTTCCTCATACACTGTTCAGTCCCTAGATTTTCTGGTGATGTTTCTTTTAGCATTCCAAATGTTTACATGTTTCAAGTACCCTGTTGCCAAGTCTATAATATCCTATGTCTGCATTAACCATTTACATCACTTGTACTCTGAGACAAGATGTTACCAGCTGTTTTCTACTACTGCATTAATCAGAAGGTGCAGTGCTTTGGCTAAACACTGTGAATGCAGGTTTATTTTGTTTACACTCATATCACTTACATTCACTCACTGTGTACCTGTGCTGCTTTGTTGCTTCATGTGGAAATGGAGATCTTCACGTGGAGTCAAGCTACACAGTAATTACACAGTAAGTACACAGAGCAATTCTTTTCTTTCTTTCTTTCTTTATATATATTTGTTTACTGGAGTAGTGTATTCTTCAGTTTAGAATGTTCTGGATTTTGCATTATGTTTCATTTGAATAGCAGAACCATGGGCACAGGGGTTATAAATATTTTTCACTTTGTATTAGGTTGCTTATGGCCTCTTTCAGCATCAGTGTTTTAAAGGTGGGATTATCTGCTTGTCTCATCATAGGATGACATCTTGTCAGAGGTTTTATGCCTCAGGACAGCATTGGGACAGTATGACATGTTGGTTATGGTCCTATGAATCACTGCTGTTACCTTTTGGAATCCAGCTCTATGCTGTAGTTCAAATAGTAACATATTGCGTAAAATCTCATTAATTAAAGCAACATATTTAAAATATGTGTATTCATGTCATGCAAACATTATAAATCAAACCAAGACCACTAAATGTGAAGTTAAAAAAAAAACTAATGTATCTCGACCATTTTCACCATAAATTCACAAAAGTGTTTTTGCAAAGAGGCAAACCTCACTTCTCCTCCTTCACCCTTACTTCAATATATTAAATACCGTATGTTGTTGGAAAACTATTCAAAAAGTGCAAAATGCGTAACAGGAAATCTGTTTCTGCATCGGCTATACTCCTAGTACAACAAAAGACAAAAGCACCTCCTGTTTAAGCAACAAACTTAAAACATCCAACAATACAAAAACATTAAACTCAATACTCCCCCACACAAAGAAACATAAAAAAAAAATAAATCAAACACAGCAAAACCAAAAATATTAATGTCAGAGTAGAGCCGAATATGGTAAATCAGTACAAATTCAATTTGAACTTTCGGTTGATTCTAATATTTCTGTAATACTCCATATGACATAAACTTGTTATCAGTTGAAAGGGCCACATCTGTTTAGAGGGAGTATGGATGTCCTGTAACTTCAATTAGAACAGGCATACAGTATCCTGTGTACTGCTATAGACATTGAGGTATCTGTGTATTACTAACACATGCTATATTTTCATACTTCACCTGTTGCAATGTTATGTGGGCAGTTTGCAACTATAGAAATATGGGGGGGGTCATATCATTGATATTTAAAAAAACATAAAACATTTGTTTTCTGTATAGAAAGAAAAAGTGCATATGAGAAAATAATCCTCAATTCCATGAGGCTGCTATTTTAATTTGCTTTGAACATTGTGAAGGCTGCCAGCCCAGCTAGCTGGAATTTTGTACATAATTCTATGTCATTTGTGAATTTTGATATGATTCGTATGCTTGTCTTACAAATGTAAGAAAACTATATATTATGTGTATATTAAACTACTGGTGCAGAAGTGTGTGTTGAACTGTATGTTCTGTACTGAGCTTCAAGAATGTAACCACAGTGTACCATGCGATGGTAAAGGCTGGAACATACAGAGTTAACTTGCAAACCCTCAAGAAAAGCAAAGAGTTTTACGATGGTGTTTATCCCAGCTAGGTGACAGAATGTCTACAGCTAGGAGTTATTTCTATTGTCTGGAAACAGAAATAATTACAGGTTTCAAATGTAAAAGTGTTTAACTGTCTTACGACTTCCAGTTCTAGCAAACATCTGAGAGATAAGTATTTTTGACACAGATGTGCTGCATTTTTAAATTTCTGTTAGCATGGGAACTGAAGGCAGAGGTGACAAAGAATGATGTAATCTGAAAAAAACCAGCAGTAATGTCTGATAGTAATTTAAGAACTATCTCAGAGAGTGGGTCTGTGCATTTTTGTATTTATCTTTGGACCTAGAAGCATTCACCCAGCACTTCTGCCTGTGTGCTGCTCTGTAAGTAAGATTTATGTCTAGTATTTCTTTTAGCGATAGTTAGGAATATAGTAAAGATCACTTTAGATGTTTTCTGTATTTATTTGAGACTGTCCTGCAATGTTGTTTTAAAATATTTCCTGTGATTCTGAACTCTGTTTTCACTGTGTTGAGTTACTGAGTATTGTCTTGTTATTTATTATTATTATTAAATATATTTAAACCTTTTAATTGTGTCTGGTTTATTTAGAGATATCTAAGCTCTTAGGGCACTTGCATATGTATTTGGTAACAGTGTACAGGCCACTCCTAGATAGCCTTAAAAATCTTGGACACACTTACCATTTGGATAATAGTAACAATACACACTAAGATTGGTCACCCTTTGGGAAGGGCCTTAAAGTAGCTGATAAAGAGCTGGTGGGTGGCAGTGATAACTACCTTTTAGTCTGGGCAGAAGGTGGCAATGCTGGTAAACCTGTGCCAGCCTTCCCCAGGAGCGTCTGTGTGTTTGTAAATAAATCAAATCTCAAAGTGTGTGTGTGTCAGCTACTTGGGCAGGGACACGAAGCACTGGTTGGACAGAGATGGTGCTGGAGGTTTTGACTTAGATCTTAACCCTATAGCTGTGCCAGTGGAGAGTCGTATAGAGGGATCTGGAGAAAGAGAGGGAGAGAGAGAGAGAGAGAGAGAGAGAAAGAGAGAAACCAGCCCCAGATTGACTGTGATCTCTGTGTGTTCTTAAGGGAAATTGTACTTTACTGTGTGTGTACTTGTCATCCTCCCAATGTGCACATCCCTCACTGGTGCTAGTGATGAGGACTGAGGCTCCTTGATTACTGGGCCAGTGCAGGGGCATCACACAGGTGTTGCACACTCTTTATTGAGGTACGTAGAAACTCTAATGCCCTCCAAAAAACTGAAGGTTTGATTTATTACTCAACACATCTTAACATAACTCCTTGGTAAACTTTGTTACAGTGGCTCTTATAAAATAGGCAGAGCTGGTGATTTGGCTATTGCTGGTTACCTTTGTATGAAATCTTTTCTATTCACAGGAAAAAATAAAGCCAACCAAGCAATGGCTATATTTTGAACTCCAAAAGATGTTACACTTGGGTAGTGAGTTACTCTAAGCAGTAACATAGTACCTGATTCCAAGAACAGAATTTTGAAAGTCCTTATACTGCATAGCTTTATGTGGTATTGAGGAGAATTACTATCGATTTTGAGAGATTGTTCAGCCTCAATACTCCTGGGTGGCTGCAGTGGTACAGTGGTAAAGTTGTCGCCTCATAGCTAGAGGATGTCGGGTTTGATTTTTGGCTGGAGTACCTTCTGTGTGGAGTCTGCATGTCCTTCCTGCATTCGTGTGGGTTTCTTCACCCATTTCTCCCTGGGCCTCTGCTGAAAATTGGTTCTGTTCCATGTCAGACTTTCACAGTAAACAAATGTTAAATAAAATAAATAAATTGTTCTGCGGACTGTTGTAACACTGTGGCAACTCCTAGCTGTGAAAAGCTGAAGGAAGACATTCAGCCTCAATACTCCACAACTCTTAACTTCAGTGGAATGAAGTTGTCTGTTATAGTCAGTGAGCCTTTAAGACATAAGAACATCCTAACCACTGTGCCAGCACTGCTATTGAAACATAACTTAGTTGAAGGCCTATATGCCTGCAGGCATTACATGGTTGAAAAGTTATATATGTGCAGTACCACTATTGACATACAAGTAGCACTGTATTTCAGGATGATAGTTGTTCTTTCAGGTCAGGATGGTCATGTTTTTGGTGAGTGGTCCCATTCATATGCTGAGAAATTATTCAAAACTCATTTTTAACTATCTTTAACCCGGACATGCAACACTGTAGTGTCATACCTAATAATGTATGCATGTTAGAGTATTCCATGTCATGCATGCAGTATTATGGCTAACATATGGTAGCAGTACCAGAATATGTCACCTTGGCTTATCTAAGTAATTATGAACTGGCTTAGCAGCAAAGAGGTAATAAGGTTAATTTAAAGTGAATGTTCAAGAATCTTATTACATTGTCCTACTGTAGCAGGTATTCTTAAGACTTGCAGCACTGGATTAATGATATGTAGATTTATTAAATATATGTATCACCCATATGACATCATAATTGGGAACACATCTAGATATTAAATTCATTGTAGCACTGCAGAATGGTACATACACATGCAGTTCTACTTCTCCTGTTTTACAAGTCAGCCTTGTGTTTTTCAGTTAGGGCAGTGGATTAAGTCTATGAGCTATTAATCTGTTTTTATCTGTTTTATGTAGATCATGGTTTGATTCACTTAGTTTCCATTTGTTGCTGTGTGACTTAGAATAAGTAGTTATCCATCTATTGCTCTGAGGCAAGTGGGAAATTAGAATAACCACCCCAATGGCCTTCTGGACCATCGTCTTTATCTGTGAAATAAATCAACGGGCTAATTCAGAATAACTCCTTCATCAGAAACTTGGCTTCTGCTTTTACTGAGTGAAAAAAATGAAGTAGGCTTTAAAATTAAAACTGGATTAAATAGCATACATTATTAAATACTGTTTCTGTAATTATCACATTCTTATTTACCATATTGATACAACAGACAATTACAGTACTTAATAATTGTGATTGTTTGTTTGTGATAAGAAAGCTTTTTCTATTGGAGTTTATCCAAGTCTGTCATAAAAGCCATTGAAGTAGGCTTTAAAATTAAAACTGGATTAAATAGTATACAACATTATTAAATACTGTTTCTGTAATTATCACATTCTTATTTACCATACTGATACAACAGAAAATTACAGTACTTACTAATTGTGATTGTTTGTTTGTGAAAAGAAAGCTTTTTCTATTGGAGTTTATCCAAGTATGTCATAAAAGCCATTTCTAGGTAATGTACACAGAATTTTAAAACAGTAACACTGTGTTAGATTCCAAGAGCTTCAGAGTAACAGCATGGAGAGCCTTCACCATCTTGCATTCTCTACTCCGAAGTCGCTTTCCCTCCACACCCCCAGAAATGACATCATCCTGATAATGGGGTTCACCCACTTCAGTGTCTTATAAAGCTGAGGTACTCAATGGCTGGCAGTCTCTCTACACCATTGACAGATAGTAAGATTCCATAACATGTTATATTAATGAAGCTCATTGTTTACACCTAGTGTAGTACAAACTTTTTCGGGGACTCAGCAGCCCTGTCAGGTCTAGACAGATTTGTCCTATACATCACAGCTCCATCTGTAAGGCAGTCCTGGAACTGCAGGAAGGGTGGTCTGACTGTAGTACTAGGTTTAGTATTTCATCTGAGTATTCAAAACTTGCTAAACAACCAAAATGGCAAAAAGACAGCTTCAAAACAACAGCTTCAATAATAGGCTTTTACCATATTGAATCCACAATATATGAAATATAGAGCTTTGCTGTTGTAAAAGTCAAGTGGCGTTGTAATTCCACAGCTTTAAAACATGTGGAGGTCATAAAAACAGAAAAAAACGTACATAAAGGTGAAGAACCCTTCTGATGTAAACAATGGACAAGCGCTTTCAGCTTTTTCAAGCCTTCTTCAGATCCAAGTAGGTAAGCTGGGTTCAGTGTTTAAAAGTTGGTATCATCCAATGAAACAACCTACAGTGAATGATGAATGTTAACCAATCAAGTCAGTCCATTGGTACACACCTCCATAGCTTGAAGTTAAAACTCTTTATTTAAAACTTTTTGTTTAAAACAACATGACAGTTTGACTTTTCTAAGACAGACTCAGACATATTTTCAGAAGGAATATTAGTAAAATCTTTTCAGTAGGTTCTAGTTAAAAGAACAAGCTCTGCATAAAAGCCAAGATTTGAGAGAAAAAGGTGAAAAACAAAAATAAAAATAATAATAAATATGGTCATTTAGGGCACTTCTTTTTATTTCATTTCAACAATTTCTTTGGGACATCAGAGCCTAAGTCAGTATACCTAAGGTTTCTGGCAATGAAAATAGGTCATAAGTGAGCATAGCTCATTGCTCGCCTATTTTTAAGAAAAGGTTTTAAGGGAACACAGCCATTAAGGCCAGGGGGGGTTATCTGCCCTCAGCCACATTATCCATTTGGCTTCCTCTCTCTCTCAGTCAGATTGGTCAGGTCTCCTTCTCTGGAAGTAAGATGTAGCTTTGAAATGACCACGAAAACAAAGCGATGTCCCTCATGCTCACGTAAATGAAGGAAAAGAGAATTTGTTTCCTTTCTGTTATGTATATCAGATTGATGTTTGATAATTCTTTCCTTTAGGTTCATATTAGTTTTTCCAACATAAAATGCTGTGCAGGAAGTGCAGGTAGCTATGTAAACAATATTGCTGGTTAGGCAATTAGCTAATCCATGAAAAACAAATATCTGTTTAGTAACCGGATGCTTGAATGTCTTGCTACAATTGATTACATTGCAGACCTTGCAGAAGCCACATTTCTTTGTTCCTGATTAATTATTATGTACGTAGTTGTTACACATCCCATCATTTGAGCATAAAATCCTTTTGAGATTCTTTTTATTTTTGAAAAGGAAACTTGGGTTATCTCCAACAATCTCTTTTAACTTTTTATCCGAAGTTAGAATCGGCCAGAACTTTCTGATCACCTGGCATACGTTATCATGGTCCATAGTGTAAGTCAAATTGACCCTTAAGTTAGATGTTCTTTTAGGTATAGCTAGGGGTGGTGTACTTTCGCCTTCTCTGACCTTAGAGGAATAAAACGGTTTGACTTTTCCTTTACGTATGTCATTAATTCTGGTCTTGTTTCATTCTAAACTTCTCTTTCCATAGCCTCGTTGGCTGAAATTATTAATAAACCTCTCTTCTTCCTGGAGAAAGATTGCCTCTTCTGTACATAGCTTTGAAATCCTTGCAATTTGATTTTAAACAATGTTAGAGAAAATATGCTTGGGATGCACACTGGAAAAATGGAGCATGTGGTTTTGCCACGTATCTTTCCTATAGAGGCAAGTGTCTATTCCCTTCCCCGGATCAAGAGATAATCTCACATCCAGAAAGTCAATCATCTCTCTAGATGTTTTTACATCAAATTTCAGGAAAGTAGTGGTCTGTGACAGGAAGTTAACAAAGCTTCTTAAATCTTCTTCTTTGCCCTTCCATACAATGAAGGCGTCATCCACAAACCGATTGTACAGAATTATCTGGTCATTCCAAATGTTATTAGCATCCTTGGACCAAGCTCTCTCCCATTTGGCTAAAACCAAGTTTGCATAACTATTGGCACAGGGCATGCCCATGGCAACCCCCCATCTCTGCCAATAGTAGCTGTTGTCATAGGTAAACACATTGTACTCCAACACGATTTCCAAAAGATCACATATCAAACATGATTCTACCTTCACTTCAGTTAAAAATTCTCTTACTGCTTCAATGCCATAATTATTTGGTATGGAAGTGAATAAACTATTCACATCTAGGGTTACCAATAGCAGACTCTCAAGATCATCACGATGTTCTAGAGCTATATACAGATGTTGTAGAAACTCAGCTGTATCTTTAATCACAGTGGAGGCCCTAGGTAGCATCTTTTTTAGTTCTTGTTCAATAAACATAGAAATAGATTCCGTCAACCATCCTCTACCAGCCACAATTGGTCTTAAAAGTGGGCGTTTAAGATCTTTATGAATTTTTGGTAATCCACTGATAGTTGGTATGGTGGGGTGCTCAGTGACAAAAAGATCATGCAGATACTCATTGATCTCTCTTTGCAATAGCATGTCATAAAGAACCTGCTGGATCTTCCGTTTCATAATATTTAGTTCATTCTTACTAATCAAGGAATAGGTCTTTCGATCACTTAATAATTCTTTCATCCATTGGACATACATCATTGCATCCATTACCACTATGGCTCCTCCTTTGTCAGCAGGTTTAACCACAATATCATTCCTTTCTTTAAGCTCTTTAAGTGCCTGATTTTCGTCTTTGGTTAGATTGAAAAACTGTTTCCCTTTTTGAGACATGCTTGTTCTCATTAACTCCTCTTCACAGGCATGAATAAAAGAATTCACAGCTGGGTGGTTGAGAGAAACAAATGTGCTCAGTTTCTTGAGCATAATATTACTTTTAATGGGACATTTATCATTTCCATCCCCAAAAATATACTTCAAAGTAAGATTCCTTCCAAACATTCTAAGGTCCAGTGCAAATTCACCATTTGTAGATTTGGTTGCAGGAATAAAGCTGAGACATTTCTCTAATAGATCTATCTGAGAGTGAGTGAGCAGAATGTTTGAAATATTAACCACTAAAGAATTTATTGTGTTACTTTCCTTTTCTTTCTCTCTCTGCTTACAGATCTCCCTGTTCGAGAGACTTTATTCATCATTAAAAAAGGGAGCTGCTCCGTGATGGTAACATGTTTTGCTCCTCTCTTAGGTATTGTTCCTAGTGGATGACCATTGATACCAGTGCTATTAGAAGGACTGGTATTATTGACATTAATAATTGCATCGGAGTCATGAGCTTGTTCGATAACACAAGCATTTTCATTGGTGACAATACTCCCATTTGGGACTGTTTTGACTATAGGCTCTTGTTTGTCCATGTGATGGACTTGTGCACTAACCAAAATATCTCGAGATCTATGGTTATTATTATTGGTGTGCAGAGTTGTACCTCTCTGCTCAGGATTTCTATCTTCTTTTCATGGATGCTCATTGAAGTTTCTGACTTTAGGCCATTCAAATAAATGGCCTTTCTGTATATCATTAAAGTCTCTCATTAATTTCTGACTTTTAATGCCTTTTAGCTTAACTTCATATGCTGTTAGCTTATCCTGTAAATTCTCCAATTTCATGAAGTTATTATCAGACAAATTCATACTTTCAAGGTGTTTCCATAACTGGGCATACATCTAACCCTGAGACCTCTAGGAATAACCTGATGATGTAGGCAGGCTTCCATATGGAAGTGTTGCCATTGTAATCTCTTTAGCTTAAAGGCCGCATTTTCAACTGTTTTAAAAATAGACTCAAAATTTAGGTCAACCTTTTCAGTTGTTGCAAGATCTGTAAGCAGAGAGAGAAAGAAAAGGAAAGTAACACAATAAACTCTTTAGTGGTTAATATTTTGAACATTCATCTCACTCACTCTCAGATAAATCTATTAGAGAAATGTCTCAGCTTTATTCCTGCAACCAAATCTACAAATGATGAATTTGCACTGGACCTTAGAATGTTTGGAAGGAATCTTACTTTGATGTATATTTTCAGGGATGGAAATGATAAATGTTCCATTAAAAGTAATATTATGCTCAAGAAACCAAGCACATTTGTTCCCCTCAACCACCCAGCCGTGGATTCTTTTATTCATGCCTGTGAAGAGGAGTTAATGAGAACAAGCATGTCTCAAAAAGGGAAACAGTTTTTCAATCTAACCAAAGATGAAAATCAGGCACTTAAAGAGCTTAAAGAAAGGAATGATATTGGGTTAAACCTGCTGACAAAGGAGGAGCCATAGTGGTAATGGATGCAATGATGTATGTCCAATGGATGAAATAATTATTAAGTGACCGAAAGACCTATTCCTTGATTAGTAAGAATGAACTAAATATTATGAAACGGAAGATCCAGCAGGTTCTTTATGACATGCTATTGCAAAGAGAGATCAATGAGTATTTGCATGATCTTTTTGTCACTGAGCACCCCACCATACCATCTATCAGTGGATTACCAAACATTCATAAAGATCTTAAACGCCCACATTTAAGACCAATTGTGGCTGGTAGAGGATGGTTGATGGAATCTATTTCTATGTTTATTGAACAAGAACTAAAAAAGATGCTACCTAGGGCCTCCACTGTGATTAAAGATACAGCTGAGTTTCTACAACATCTGTATATAGCTCTAGAACATCGTGATGATCTTGAGAGTCTGCTATTGGTAACCCTAGATGTGAATAGTTTATTCACTTCCATACCAAATAATTATGGCATTGAAGCAGTAAGAGAATTTTTAACTGAAGAGAAGGTAGAATCACGTTTGATATGTGATCTTTTGGAAATCGTGTTGGAGTACAATGTGTTTACCTATGACAACAGCTACTATTGGCAGATATGGGGGGTTGCCATGGGCACGCCCTATGCCAATAATTACGCAAACTTGGTTTTAGCCAACTGGGAGAGAGTTTGGTCCAAGGATGCTAATAACATTTGGAATGACCAGATAATTCTGTACAATCGGTTTGTGGATGACACCTTCATTGTACGGAAGGGCAAAGAAGAAGATTTAAGAAGCTTTGTTAACTTCCTGTCACAGACCACTACTTTCCTGAAATTTGATGTAAAAACATCTAGAGAGATGATTGACTTTCTGGATGTGAGATTATCTCTTAATCCGGGGAAGGGAATAGACACTTGCCTCTATAGGAAAAATATGTGGCGAAGCCACATGCTCCATTTTTCCAGTATGCATCCCAGGCATATTTTCTCTAACATTGTTGAAAATCAGATTGCAAGGATTTCAAAGCTATGTACAGAAGAGGCAATCTTTCTCCAGGAAGAAGAGAGGTTTATTAATAATTTCAGCCAACGAGGCTATGGAAAGAGAAGTTTAGAACGAAACAAGACCAGAATTAATGACATACGTAAAGGAAAAGGCAAACCATTTTATTCCTCTAAGGTCAGAGAAGGCGAAAGTACACCATCCCTAGCTATACCTAAAAGAACATCTAACTTAAGGGTTATGGACCATGATAATGTATGCCAGGTGATCAGAAAGTTCTGGCCGATTCTAACTTCGGATAAAAAGTTAAAAGAGATTGTTGGAGATAACCCAAGTTTCCTTTTCAAAAATAAAAAGAACGTCAAAAGGATTTTATGCTCAAATGATGGGATGTGTAACAACTACGTACATAATAATTCATCAGGAACAAAGAAATGTGGCTTCTGCAAGGTCTGCAATGTAATGAATTGTAGTAACACATTTAAGCATCCGGTTACTAAACAGACATTTGTTTTTCATGGATTAGCTAATTGCCTAACAAGCAATATTGTTTACATAACTGCCTGCACTTCCTGTACAGCATTTTATGTTGGAAAAACGAATATGAAGCTAAAGGAAAGAATTATCAAACATCGATCTGATATACGTAACAGAAAGGAAACACATTCTCTTTTCCTTCATTTACGTGAGCATGAGGGACATCGCTTTGTTTTCATGGTCATTTCAAAGATACATTTTACTTCCAGAGAAGGAGACCTGACCAATCTGACTGAGAGAGAGGAAGCCAAATGGATAATGCGGCTGAGGGCAGATAACCCCCCCTGGCCTTAATGGCTGTGTTCCCTTAAAACCCTTTCTTAAAAATAGACGAGAAATGAGCTATGCTCACTCATGACCTGTTTTCATTGCCAGAAACCTTAGGTATACTGACTTAAGCTCTGATGTCCCAAAGAAATTGTTAAAATGAAATAAAAAGAAGTGCCCTAAATGACTATCTTTATTATTTTTTTTATTTTTATTTTTATTTTTCACCTTTTTCTCTCAAATCTTTGCTTTTATGCAAAGCTTGTTCTTTTAACTAGAACCTACTAAAAAGATTTTACTAATATTCCTTCTGAAAATATGTCTGAGTCTGTCTTAGAAACGTCAAACTGTCATGTTGTTTTAAACAAAGAGTTTTAAATAAAGAGTTTTAACTTCAAGCTATGGAGGTGTGTACCAGTGGACTAACTTGATTGGTTAACATTCATCATTCACTGTAGGTTGTTTCATTGGATGATACCAACTTTTAAACACTGAACCCAGCTTACCCACTTGGATCTGAAGAAGGCTTGAAAAAGCTGAAAGTGCTTGTCCGTTGTTTACATCAGAAGGGTTCTTCACCTTTATGTTCATTTTTTTCTGTTTTCATGACATCCACATGTTTTAAAGCTGTGGAATTACAATGCCACTTGACTTTTACAACAGCAAAGCTCTATATTTCATATAATGTGAATTCAATATGGTAAAAGCCTGTTATTGAAGCTGCTGTTTTGAAGCTGTCTTTTTGCCATTTTGGTTGTTTAGCAAGTTTTGAATACTCAGATGAAATACTAATACTTGTGGTGCAACGCTCTTCCAATATTTACATTATTTTTTGTTCTGCTGAGCATTTTTTAGCAGAATTCACTTCTTTTTCTGGATTTGCAGTACTAGGTTTGTCACTCAGGTGGAGCTACATGACCATGAGGCTGTCCACTGCAGCAGCTGCATCTGTGAGGTGGACTTAAGATTCTATGTATGATTGCCAGCAGGTTAACATACCTGCTTTCTCCCATCTGTACCAAGGGATGGGCATGCAAGGTCACTAGCCAACCAAAGAATTAACTACATTTTAACAAGATGAATAGTGCAAGCTATCCACCCAAGAATTCAGGGAGTGCAGTCGGAGGTTCCCCCAACTCTCAAAACATGCATTACACCTTCACCTGTATTTGGACCTTAGTAATGCAAGCAGTTTTGTTCCCATCAGCTACTACCTGCAGTACCTGGTCCCACAGAGTGGTGATACTCGCATTTCACCAACACGGTCCTTTTGAGTTCAATAGGATTCTCCATTAATTCAGCCTTGTACAACAGTGAGCCTCAACAATGCAACTAAATAAGCTTGGTGAGTCCACTTTCTCTTTTGCAATTGTTGAATGGAGACTGGCAGAACTCTTATCTTTTGGACTCGAGTATGGGATAACTGCTCAGTATAAAGTGTAACTCTGGACCCAAGTCCATTTGGAATGCAACCAGTTGTTTCCAGTACAACTTAACAGCTGTGTAATGTGACAAGCATTTCATGATCAGCATTCTCTGCTTTCATTGTTGAGGAAAGCGGAATAATCCTTTACAACAAATCAAGAAAAAGGAGATAAAAAAGGAGACAGACCAATGGAACATTAACACTGACATTTAAAAGTTCACTGAGCTTGATCCACAACAATTTGGGTTTGTAAAGGCAAGATCCTGTCTAATGAACCTGATTAACTTCTTTGAAAAGGTGAAACAAGCTGTTGACTGCAGTCAGACTCTACGTGCAGCTTTCTTTGTTATGACCAAGGCATTTTTACACCTTCCCCAATGCTAGCATAATTAATAAACTACATGCACTCCAAATAGATCTTTATGCCATAAGATAGAGAACAAATTGGCTAAAAGAAAGAACCCACAAGGGGTGGATAGTAGGGGTAGCCTCAGAGAACAAGAAAGTGATCACTGGTGTCCTGCAGAGCACAGTTCTAAGACCACTTTTGTTCTGTACTAACTTTCCTTATCTACATGCTAACAACCATGACTTATGACTAACCAAATTTGCAGATGACTGCAAATGCCTCTCTGACACAGACGCCCTCCAGCAGGAACTTGTACTTCTAAATGCCTGGTTATTGAAAATGCGCCTAAATTAAACATTAAACTTCCATTGTCATCCATTTTGAATCTACTGCTTACTCTGCAAATCTATTCAGTGTTATTCCTCTTTATTGCTGTCTTTCTCTTTTCTGTATTATTTCCACCACTATACACACTTATCCTCTATCTCATTCCTGTCCCTTCCCACATTCATCTTTTATACTTTCTCTATCAACATTCTCACCTGTCTTCTGCTCTACCTCCTCCTGCCTTGTCTTGCCTACTTTACTTCTGCCCTATATAATATTTCCCTTTCTCTATATTCTCATCATATCACTCTACATCTTTTATTACGCTAACTTTCCTACACTTTGGTACATACAGTTTGGCACCTGTAACTTTACCTTATCCTTTTTCCCTTCTAGTATCTTATACCACGTTGTATATAACAATGATATAAAACTTTCTGCAGCCTATTCACGATGTCTTCCAAAATGTTATACCAATTGCTATACTTGGTAGTCAAAACATGTGTGTAATTTTTGCATCATCCTTCTCTGTATCTGCTACTCTGAGACTCATAATTGTCTATACAAAAATTGTGGTTTTGTTTTTGTTTATCTTATGCACTTCATTGTCATATTTTATGTATTGTATTGTTATCTTTTGGAGCTTTTCTCCATGGGCCTCCACTGAAAATAGATACTATGTTTCCAGTCAGAACTTCTCAGTAAAAAATGTAAATAAATAAAAAATGCAGTAACTGTTGCATTTGGTAGACAAACCATCTCCTCCGCATGTAACACTGTCAATACCCCACTTGAAAATGACATGTAGTTAGACACCTGGAAACCTAGGCTGGTAGTTCTTCTTTCCTTTGACCATCATGTAGCAAGAGTTGTCAGGAAACCCTTGTACCTGATGCAGCTGATTGCCAGGGATATCCTCCAGACCAAAAGAGGTTATTGCCCCATTCTATTCAGCATTGATCAGACTAAATAAAGAATATAAGGTCCCCTTTGGGGTGTACCTCACAGACATATCAAACAGAGGGAAAGACCCAAGAGAATCCTTACAAAGGGAATTGTAGCCACAAAATCCCTAAGCTACTAGGAAATACTAGGTATATTGTCCTTCTTTTCCATGTCTTATATGCTTCTCAGAGGAGATCCACGATGCTTGCTTTCTGAGCAATCAGGGACCCAGTTGTCCAAGGTCTGTTGTACCATCATAAATGAAATGGTCCCAGAAATACCAAAAGAAGAAATCTAAACCTATTTTAGCAGATCAATAAAACAAGGAGAGAGACAGATTCATTACTTAAAATCTTCCCAACCTCTGGAATAGCCTGCAGAGAAAGCAGCAACTTTTTCTATCTTCCTTCAGATGAAACCATGATAAGTGAATGTATATTCATAAGTTTGCCCCAAGCATAACTGGTATGGCCGCCCTGAGAAAGTAGGTACAGTCTAGGGTGGCAACAGGCAAGGAGTAATGGACTGCTAAAGATTTCTATAAAAAGATATTTAATTACTCTTTAGATGCTTAGAAAGGGGGTATTTTCGAGAGAGAGAGAGAGAGAGAGAGAGAGAGAGAGTGAGTGTGCATGTGTGTGAGTGTATGTGTGAATGTGTGATTGAGAGAGAGAGTGGGAGTGTGTGAGAGTATGTGAGTGAGAGAATGTGAGTGTCTGTGTGTGTGTGTGTGTGTGTGTGTGTGTGTGTGTGTGTGTGTGTGTGTGTGTGTGTGTGTGTGTGTGTGATATTTCACCTGAAGTTTGTTACATTAAGGGTAAAACTCCAGTCATAGCAAGAGCAGACAACCCCCATCATCCAATTGTCCCTACACTGAATTGAAGAATCTAACCAAAACAGTTTGGTGTGGCATAACTCTTCCAGCTGAGTGTGTTACACCAAGTCCAGTTCCAAAAGAAAGGGCTCCACCCTTCTCCTTTCAGCTTATGCTAATAGGGAATGGTGGAACTTTATGCATCACTCATCAGACCCATCATAGAGTACAATGCTCCATTTGGGATGTACCTTACAAGACACCTGCAACAACTGGAAAGACCACAGAAGTACCTCACCAAGAGGATCACTGGCCTCAAGCAGATGCCCTATGCAGCTCAACTGAAGTAACTCCAGCTGTACTCGGTTGCATACCGCCTACTCAGAGGTGATCTCTGCAGGCTATTCCAGAGGCAGAGATTTACCTCAGTGTCACTGCTCAACAGAGGCACAGCAAAATAATGGGTATAGTTCCCCATACTAAAGGGGTGGCGTAAGCCACAAAACTATGGGCTAGGCTTGTAAATGCCCTCGGGCAGATAGCCTAGTATGAACCTATGAACCTATGAACCTATGGACATACAACGCCATGTCCAACCCAGAATTGATGGACATGCTCCACCTAAAGAAAACCATATTCCCTCGAGCCACATGCTCCAGGGATCTAAACCTCACCACAACAATAAATAGGACATGCTGGAGGGATAGATTCCTGTCCCAGAGCCTTCCTATGCTTTGGAACAAAATTCCAATCTACATTAGACAGAACTCCTCGCTAACCCTCTTGAAGAGAAACCTTGACATGTGGATGGGAAACAGAAAGTTTACCCCAGGTATCACTTCAATGGCTCTGCTGGACAGAGGCACAGGGAACTAATCTAAGGGGGTGGTGAAAGCCAACACATTCTGGCTAGGCTTATAAATGCCTTTGGGCAGATAGCCTAGTACCTACCTATGAATCTATGCTTGATTCATAAAGGTTCACCAAAGACCAAATTAATAGTGAAGCACTTTGAAATGAATGGGGTTCTTGGTGCAGTAGAATCTCCACCTGCATGTGGAAGTGCAGCATGGGAAATAAACCTGCCTTCTGTACCCAGTTCCAGATGCAGATGGATCTGTACTGCAGGTTTTTGGCATGGGGGTTGTCTTTGGCCATGTAAGTGTGTCGTAGTGGACAGTGTTAACTTTTCCTCAATCTCTTTGGGGATAGCTACTTTAAAAGTGTTTGTTAAAAAAACAAAAACAAAAATGTCCTGACCTGGTTGGATAGTGTCTCCACTCCCACATCCCTCTCCTAGGCATTATGCCTGCATGTACTTGTATGCACTACAGATAGATCATAGGAAGTTAGTAGGCTAATAGCCCTAGGGCCCTTACAAGCCTAGCCAAGTTCTACCCTTATTTCAGTGATCAGCAGGAATTGCCCCTATCCAAGAGGGGACACAGGTGGAACCCCCAGGGTGAATTTATGGTTACCCATCCAGTCATCCAGATTGTGCTTGAAGAGGGTCAACAAGGTGCTCTGGTTGACATGAAGTAGGAGTCCATTCCAGCAGCAGGTTCTATTAATGTCACATACCTGGTTAAGGTCTTTAGCGTGAGTAAACTGTGTACCATTTGACTTGAAGATATGCAGCATTTCCAATAAAGCAGGGTCATAGATTGCCTTATATGCAAGGTATAGATCACCTCTGAGTAGTCTACATGAAACAGAAGAAAGAGACAGCGATTTCAGATGATCCACATAGGACAGATGCTAAAGACCTTGAATTTTCCTTGTGAGGAATCTTTGTGGACTCTCCAATTGCTGCATGTGCATGGAAAAGTACATACCAAAAGGAGCATTGTACTCAATTATTGGCATGATGAAGGAAGTGTACAGAGAGGTTCTAACTTCTTTTTTTCCTGGAAGCAATGCCCTTACTTGTGAGATGAGCAATGCCCTTCTTACCACTGTGGAGACATGGTGGTCAAAGGTAAGGTTACTGTCAACCTGTGTGCCCAGGTCTCTCACCACTGAGTGCATACTTAGGGTATTGGTATTGATGTGGTAGTTAGCAGGAACATTACAGTTTCTGAAAGGGATAATACATTTTTTGCATTTAGTTTAAGGCCATGACTTTGGCACCAATCATTTGTTTGTGTAAAACTCTCTTGTAGGATGTTAATATTGTTTAGAGATTCTATGTCTGCTCCCAGTTTGCAGTCATCAGCAAACTTTGTCAGCTGCAGACCTTTAGTTTTAGCTTGTACTTTGGAGAAATAGATTTCAAACAGTAGAGGTCCCAGGACTGATCCCTGTGGAACACCACTGGTTACAGGTCTGCTGTTGGCGGTGGATTCCCCTATTTTGACTATATGTGTTCTATCAGGGAGCCAGTTAATGACCCATCTAATGATATAAGGGTTGGTAGCTAGTTATTTTTTTTTAATTTCTCCAAGTCTTTTGGTCTTCTATTACCATGAAGGGAATGAACCCCATTCCTTAGTCAAACTATGATTAAAGTTCATGAAATTTGTATTGTTTCCATCTTTGATGTAAGCAAGAAGTGCTCTTTGCAGCACCCACAATGTGCTCAGTAATGACTCCTTCTGCAATTAGTATGGGGTTACATGTATTGGTAACATATCCAAATACAATTGTAGATTCTTTTTGATAAGACCCATTGCTCCTTTTACTATTGGAACTGTCTGGGTATCTTTCTTCCACATTGCTCTCATTTCTGCATGTAAATCCTGGTATTTTATGACTTTGTGTCTCTCTGTACACAAGGCACTGTAGTCACTGGGTGTAGTGAGTTCAATGATCAATGCTACCTTTTCATGGACCACTATATCTGGTTTTCTCACATCTATCTTTTGAACTGTTGGTAATGGGTGATCCCATGTGATGTAGACTTTATAATTTTCTGTGATGCTTTGTGGCTCATGTTTCCATTGTTTTTCAGCTACTTCACTACCATAATGTTTACACAATCTCCAGTGCAAAAGTTTTGCAACATTGTAATGCCTTTCAGTATATAGTCCTTCTGCAATTAGTATGTCACAACCAGCAATGAGGTGTGCAACTGTTTCCAATTCTGTTTTACAAAACTTACATTTGTCTGTTTCTCTCACATGTTCAATGGACTTTGTAAACCAATGTGCGTATAGCCCACTATTATGTGCCACCAATATTAACCTTTCATCCTTTGGTTTGAATTTGCCTCTCCTTAACCATTCCTGCGTTCAGTCCTGATCAATATGAGGCTCTTCCATACGTTTTCTATACAATTATATGTATGCATTTTCCACATTTCTTGCCTTCTCATCTGGTTCTTCACCTTATATTCTTTCTTTTGTTTTTTTGGCACATTCAGTTGCAGCCTGATTTTTACCTACTCCTGGTTTGATTTCTATTCCTGCTTGACGTCATCTTAGATTTATTCTCATGTTTCAAAACTTTCACTATGCTTGGGTCATGTGAGGTTAGGTGATATGTGTGCAGTCTTACAATTGCAGATTTATACATGTAATCAATTTGAAGGAAGCTCATGCCTCCTTTAGAACTGGGAATACATAATCTTGGCATGTATTGAGTTTTATAAATCATTTGGTGAGCATGAAGCATCCTTATTGTTTTTCTATCAAATCTATCCAACACTTTTTGGGAGCAGTCAATCACTCCAAAACTGTAAGTTAGGACAGGAAGAGCAAATTGGTTTATACCTTGAAATTTGCTTCTAGATGTCACCGTTGTTTTCAGGATTAATTTAAGTCTTCTGAAATATTCCTTACTAAGCTTTGTTTGCATTTGTTCATGTTTTATTGTGGATACTTCATCAATTCCCAACTATTTATACACTGCCTCTTGCTCAAGCTCCTTTATATTACATTCTTGTCCCAAACTGATGGTTTCTTAGTGCTACAGTTTTCCTTCTTTAAAGGTTGTTTTTTCACACTTATCAAGACCAAATGACATTCTTATATTATCTGAAAAAGTTTTGACAACTTGCAGTTGTGCTTTTTGTTCCTCATCTGTTGAGCTATACAGTTGTAAATAATTGACAAAGAGAAGATGAGAAGCCTTTACAGTTTGTTGTTTTCTATGAGCCAAATTTTAGCATGGCCTAATCTGTTAATTAGACAGCTTAATGTGTTAAGGGCAAGACAGAATAGCAGAGGTGACAGGGAGTCTCCTTGGAATATCCCTCTTTGGATTTTTATCCCCGGAATAATAATTTGTCCTTTATCATGGCTTACTTGCAAAGTGGTCTACCACTGTTTCATGGTCACTGTAATGTAGGTGATTATTATAGGATGTATCTTATACATTTTTAAGTACTCTTTTATCTATGAATGTGGGATACTATCAAATGCTTTTTTGTAGTCAATCCATGCCATATTTAGATTCTTCCCCTTTTTACAGTTCTCCATTATGACTTTATTTAGCAACAAATGATCCTTTGTTCCGTATGACTTTCTTTTATTGCACTTTTGTTCGATTGCCATGATTGAGTTTTCTTCTAAATGACTATAAACTCTGTCACCATCAATTCCAGTGTACAGTTTATATATCGTTGGAAGGCAAGTAACTGATCTATAATTTTACAGTAGCTTGCAGGTTCAGTCTTAAGTAGGAGCATTGTTTTTCCTGTTGTTAGCCAGGTTGGTGTCTGTTCAGGGTGCACATATAAATAGTTATTACTCATGGCTAAATCTTCATGCAAAGATGTTATTACTTTTAACCAGAAGTTAGGTACTGCATCTGGGCCTGGTGTTTTCCAGTTATAGGCTTTTCTTAACTTTGTTTCAAGCTGTTACTTCATCCCATTTCATATCGTGCACCTTTGAACTTTCTATACTTTCTTTTACTTCTTCTGTCCATTTAGCATCTTTATGTTCCACAGGATCTTCATAAATACTTCCCCAAAAAGTATCTGTTTCTTCTTTTTTGGGCGGCCTTTCAATTCCTTTTACCTTGTTTCCCAATTCTCTACAAAACATTTTGGGGTCATCAATAAATTGTTTATTTTGTACTTTTCCATTATATTTATCTGTGTATCTTCTAATCTTTTCTGCCTGTGCTGATATTTTTTAGTTTATTATTTGCGATACTGATACTTAGCTGGGTGAGTTTGTAAATTATGTCTAAGTGAGGAAAAGTGTCAAAAGTCTTGGCTAAGTCTAGGTAGGCTATATGCACAGATTTCCCTTAATCCAGTGCCTTGGTGACTGTCTCAAAGAATTCCACCAGGTTTAACAGGCATGATCTCCCTTTGACAAATCCAAACTGAGTAGGTTCAAGTGTTTGGAGATTACCTATATCTTTGTTGATAAGTACCATGATGATTCACTCCATGGCTTTGCAGATAAGGCTAGTCAGGCTAATAGGTCTGTAGTTCCTGGGGTCAGTGGAAGTACCACCTTTGTGCAATGGGATGATGGTGCCCATTTTCCATTCAGCTGGGATGAAGCCAGAGCTTAGACTATGATTGAAAAGAGTACCCAGTGGTGTTGCTAATTCTTGTTTAGCCCATGTAGGACACAACCTGGGATGTTATCAGGTCCCATAGATGCTGTGTTTTTGGCCTCAGAGAGGGCATTTATGACCTACTCTTTAGAGATGCAAGGTAGATGACAGGTGGTAGGGATGTCATGGGGTACTTGTGGCAGGGAAAGGGGGGGGGTGAAGTTTTCAAAGAACAGTTGGCCAACAGGTTAGCTATGTCCACAGGTTCAGTATATGTGATATCATTAACTATCAAAACTTGTACCTAAGGTACAATGAAACAAGACCCTGAATTCTCTACCCATACCACCACTTGTGATTCAAGGAGTTGAGTCCATAGCTGTCAACTGTTCAGATTTTCGCAGAATGTCTGGAATGTTTGGCTCATACTTTTGGTCTGTTCCTCTTAAAATTTGCATTTTTCTGGCAAATCAGTGAGAACTGAATTCACTAAATAATGATAGCCATTTAAGTTTCAGTCTTCCAATCTTTCAGGAAATGCATAACACAACACTTTTTTTTAGCAACTTTCTAAGATTATACAAGCAATGTTTAAAATGTGTCCCTGGTTTTGGGCCTTTGCCCTCCCCCCCAATAAATTTTGGCTTTTTCCAGATTTCTCATGCTACAAAGTTGAGAAATATAGTTGAGTGTCAAGTGGATTTTACATGGAGCTGAGAGCTTCAGGGGAAGAGAAGTTTAGCGCTGCTTATGTCAAGTCTGTTTGCTTTGTTAGTAGTGTAACATGTAGTATACTTGCTTTTGATGTAGAAGGCTGTGGGTCTACTCCCAGAATATGTAGATGGATTGCTGATACTGTACTGTGTTGTACTTTAAAGGGGTGGATGCTGTAGTCCTGTGAATGTCCTCCTTTGGAGGAGATAATTCGTAACTATGAACCTGTTATCAGTTTGCCATCCATTTCCTATTGCATTATTAGTAACTTATCATTTTTAATGTAACATAGACAATTTATTCTTTAAGGGCAACAAGCACCTTATTTGTAGATGAAACAATGAAATATATAAAGTTGTTTGCCAGCAGCAACCTCTTGATTAATTACAGATCTCTTTAATGTGAAATTATTTAGATGGCTTTTACTTCTGCAGAGATTGTGCATATATTGGTGGATTGTAATTACAGATGTTTGGGTAGACTTTTATGATGGAAATGTTCAGAACTGGATAGTTTTGTCATTATTGGTTCATACATTTTGTTTCATTGCTTACTGGAAAGATGTTCAAAACAATAAATTCAAAACACACTCTAACAAGTGTGCTGTATTATACAATAAATATAATTTAATGCAATCAGGAAGGTGAATCAAAGAACACACATATATTTGTATGGTCCTAAATATATGTGGAAGAGGCCTATGATTTGAAAACAGCCCAAAGGTAAACTTTATCTGCCACTAGCCAGATGCATTTTCTTGGAATGTGGGTTTCAATTCTGTTTCAACGAATGTGAGTTTCAAAGACAGAGAAGTTTTAATGCTAAGCCTGTTTTCATTGTGTGCCTGTATTGCTTTGTTTAGCAGATGTCTATCAGTGCTTGTGCTATAAAATTTAAAATAAAAGTTTTAAATGAACTCTAAGTAATCATTGTATACATAGAGCATAAACAGTATGGACATTATAGTATTTATGGTAAATGGGGAGAAATATCCAAGTAATAAGACAGTGGAATGGCTGCAGGGGAGGGGCTGTGTATGAGGGTCCCATTTGACCATGATTTTGTGAGGGGGTAAGGCAACAAACTCAAAGACAGTCCCGTGTGGCACAAACTCTAGCTATGCCACTGGTTGACAGTTCCATCTGAGGGGGGAGGTGCAGTAAAGCTATTTATACCATCCTGTAAGAGGTTATAATCTGCTTTGGAGAAGTTTTTTAGTTAACTCATTACATCCGAGTGATTCCTCTAGGTGCATCTGTAGTTAACTCCTACTGACTCCTCCAGGCGTCACATATTGATTGTTCATATTTGCATCAGTAATTCCAATACTATGCTATTTACAAGGTTTTAAAATATGTCATCTTAAAGCTTACACAATGGCAAACTCAACTGCATTAATATTTGACCCCTGTCTTGTACAAGTAGAGCTATATTAACTGTAGTTTTTACAATATTAATTTATATAGATATAATTTTCACATTCTTCTAAATATTTCAACAACCAAGTAACACAGACAGAACTCCTTGGCCTCATATGAAAGCACTCAGCTAGATGAATAACATGCTGCTGACAATATGTGTAACTTGTATGGTTGCTGAGATATTGTAAGTTGTTTACAAAATATCACAAACTTAATAGTTACTATTGTTACTGTGACTTATAAAATTCAGTTTAAGACCTAGAACCTAAAGAATACTACCACTATAAAAATAGTTTGTGCTGAACGGTTTGCCATTTATACTTCTTTCATAACCCTTATGGTTCCAGAGAAATGAACATTTGTTTGAAATGTAAGGATATAATTTGATTCTGTCAAAAGGCTTAGGCTCCACCCATTGGAAGATACAGTGCAAACTTCCTGAGCTCCATTGGACTGAATAAGTTAAGTTGTTGCTGGGTGGGGGTCAAGTGGGATAGTTACTGCGAATGAGACTGCTCTGTGGTCAGATCTCAATAGGGAAGACCTCACAGTGGGGGTGCTACAGTGGTCTCCCATATTGGTAAGCACCAGATCAAGGATGTTGTCTCCCCTTCTGGGAGTGTCAGCTAGCTGGTCCAGAGCATTGGAGTCACGGACTCTTTGGGTAAGTGAGTGAGAACACGAGTAATTTACCCAGTCAATGGATGGGTAGTTAAAGTCGCCTAAAACCTGGGTGTTTGGATGTATCTTGATAGACTCAAGTAGACACAAATAGACAGAGTGCATGTCCTGATTCATGGAGGGGGTCCTGTAGCTGGCAATGACTTGAACAGGTGTCCTACCAACAGTAAATGTTAATTGCACCTGAAGTATCTCCAGGGAATCATGCTGTTTGACCAGTCTGGAGGTGTATTTATCTTTAATGAATATTGCTATACCACCTCCTTTAGTTTTCATGCCTTCAGTTTGTGGTCTGAAAATGTGGAAGGAAGTGTAGCCTGGTATGGTTAGGGTGCTCTCCACACTCTTGAACCAGGTCTCTGTGACTGCACAAATATCTGCGTCGTCCAAGGTGAGGACTGCTTCCAGTGAGTGCAGTTTCATGTTAAGACTTCTAGCATTTAGCAGCGTAACCTTGAGGTTGTTTTTAGATGGTGTTTTTATGAAAGGAATATTGTCCTTGAGACACTGCCTAAAAAGGCACTATAGGGGTGGCAAGAGCCTTAGCCTGTAGCTGAAATCACAGGGGTGACAGATGAAGACCATCTCTGGCAAAGCATTGAGGTCTATCGATCATGTCATCCCAGGCTGACAGATACTGTCTCCCCTTAGTATGACAGCAGAAACTAAACCAATTATTGAAGTCAATCATTTTCTGCTTATATTGAAGCATTGTTTATACATAGATGTGGGTCTGGTCAGCCTAGAGTCAGAGAGCAGCTCCATCTGTATTAAGAAAATGTCTCACTTTTTGGCCTTTACAGTTTTTAAAAAGTGTGATATTTTTGCATTTAAGTTTGCTGAGAGGCATGGTCCCTTGAACAGAACATTTTTTTGAAGCTGTAAATCCCTGCCATAACATCATGAAAGACTGAACCCACAATGCTTCACTATCTAAATTAGTGCATAAGCAATTATATTTCCATATTAAATGAAGTAACAGGAGAGTCCCATGTTGTAGTTAAATAAGCTGACAGCTACATCTTCCAAGTGGAGTACTTTACATTGAAAATTAATATATGCAATAATTAATTAGTGAAATCAAAATGTAAATAGGTATCTTCTCTTGTATGGAAGTTTAGAGTTGTAGTTTGCTATTGTTTGTGAATGTTTTGTAATGTTTTTGTCAGTAGTGATTTGGGTTTGTAACTATATAAAAAGTTGAAGAGGCAATTTTATTAAAAATTAAATGCACGTCATATTTTATTAACTGTCAGGTAGGTTTAGCTTTCCAAATGTAAGCAGAATTATTGTTTTTTGTTATAAAAAGTTGAATAAGAAGGTTGGCAATCCTATTTAGTCACAGTGTGACCAAATGGAAAGTTGTGGAATCATGCCCAAGATTATAAGATGGGCCTGTTGATGATTCATATCCTCAGCACTATGTGTTGTACTTCCAGACTTGCCAAAAAGATTGGCAAATATTTCATTATAATTTTACTGATATAATAGCCTATGGACTACTTTTTTATAGTAGCATACACGGGATCCTACCTTATCAGCCTCAACACTGTCATTGCATTATTCCATCATGAAATGTCATTTTCCATACTAATTACAAAATTTCAAAGCCAAAGTCAAAGTAACCTTTATTATCATTTAGACCCACACCTCAGCACAGGCTAATTGAAATTTTGTTACTTCAAGCTCTATGTGCAGACAATACATATAAATATAACAGATATAAAAAAAAAAACATTTGTAACATTTGACATGACACTAAGACATAATTACATTTTTGTATCTATTAGCAGCACTGAGTATTGCACAGATAGATATATTGCACAGTTGAGACTTGAGCCTTATGAGACTAGAGCATGTTCAGTTGTAAGGAATGTAGCTTGTTCTTTGAGTTATGGCACAAAAAAGTAAGAAGCTTTCAATGAGCTATTGCACAGGTGAGAAGAACATAACATTGGGTTGATTGCACTTTAAGGAAAGATAGTCCCTTTAGACTGTGTGGCTTCTGACTAGGTGACCTGTTGGCTTGTATTGGTACTCACATTTAGTAGTCTGATAGCCTGAGGAAAAAAACTATTTGGAATCTAGTCATTTTGCAATGTATACTTCTGTAGTACTTGCCCAAAGTCAGGCAGAAGAACAGTCTCTGAGTTAGGTGGGTTTGGTCTCTGGCAATCTTTGTAGCTCTGTTGAGACACTGTGCAGAGTGCAGATCCTATATAGATGTAAACGTGGACCTGATGATCCTCTCTGCCACCTTTGCCACTCTTTGGAGAGCCATACAATCTGTAGTCTTGCAGTTCCCATACCATACTCTGATATTGTTTGTCAAGATGCTTTCAATGGTGCCTCTGTAGAAGGTTGTGAGGACCAAAGATGAAAGGTTTCCTCTCTTCAACCTGCATAGGAAGTGGAGCCTTTGTTGTGCCTTCATGACAATGTGATTTGTGTTAATAGACCATGTCAAGTCTTCTGCGATGTGCACCCCAAGGAATTTGGTACTCTTTACCCTTTCTACTGTTTTTCCCCTGATTGTGAGAGGGGGATGTGTCTCATGTTTTTCTTGAAGTCCATTATTACCTGTTTAGTTTTGTTTACGGTCAGAGCCAGGTTGTTGTTGTTACACCAGTCAATCAGATGCTTCACCTCCTCCCTGTATACTGTTTCATCACCATTGCTGATTAAGCCTACTACTGTAGAGTCACCAGGTAATTTGATGATGTGATTGACCTGTTACAAGCTGCACAGTCATGGGTCAGCATGGTGAACAGCAGAGGACTGAGAATACATCCTTGAGGGACCCCCTTGTTTAGTGTACTGCTCTCTGAGGTGTTATTGCTACACTCACTCTTTGTGGTCTGTCAATGAGGAAGTCCAAAATCCAGTTACACATGGGAGTGCTGACGTCCAGATGAATCAGTTTTTCTATCACATGTTGGGGGTATAACTGTCTTAAAGACAGAGTTGAAGTCAATGAATAATAGTTGGACATAACAGTTCTTGTTTTCCACACCTGCATTGCAAAAATCTCTGTTTGTGGTGTAATGGTGTAATACCTGTGTCAGTTGATAAGGTAGTAACAGTAACACAAGTATGTGGAATAACTCTGAAAAAATATTTATGACCATGACACTTTTATAGATGCAATTATTATCACATTCATATGATTTTCAAGGCTGTTTTAGTCTAATAACATTCTATACCCACTCTCAGGATTTAATTCATCTCTCAAGCAGGGAGAAACCAGTTAGTCCTGGGGTAAGTTTGAGAGTACCCATCCAGTCACCCAGGTTTAGGTTGAGGGAAGATATTAAATTGTATAGCTTATCCTGCAATGGAAGTTTATTCCATGAAAGGAAAGAGTGCTAGGCAATGCCTCTATCCCTGAATTGTGTTAGATTTATCCACTAATGAAGGTTGGGGTATCTGATTCTACTTTTAGCTGTGCTGTTTGACTTTCTCAGACATAGGAGGTCAAGGACCACTTGCTCTTTAATGGGCTGGCAAGTGAGGTACAGATCACCAGTCAGGAGTCTATGAGATACAAACTGCATGGACAGGATCTCCAGCATTTCTTGGTAGTAAGATTCTTCAGACCAGACTTTCTTTTGGTTAGGCACTTCTAGGAATTTTTGTGTTTATTTATATGTCAACTGAGATAGTGAAAATTGCACTCTATAATGGTTCTGATCAGTTCTGAATATAGGAGAGTGATAACATCTCTGGATACAGATGAAACATCTTTGGCTATTAGTTGCATTGGGTCTACTTTCGTTCATCGAAAGTTCACATCATCAAAACTAAAAAAAAGCTGAACCTACTTAAGCAAAAATACAGTTTCACGAAAATGCACTTTCATGAAATACAAATGAAATAAAAAAAAAAACACTAAAATAAACAGTAACAACAAACTTTTGCAGGGGGCTGCTCCACCCCCCCCCCTTGCTAATTACATATACTAACTCTGAGATCACAATACAGTGGGGAAAGGGTACATCTCCTTATTCTCACTGTACTAGATCCCAGAACGGCCAACGGGTATTCGGTTCCTTGTATTTTGTGAAAGTGAGTTTTCGTGAAACTGCATTTTCACTTAAGTAGGTTCGGCTTTTTTAGTTTTGACGAGGTGTACTTTTGATAAATGAAAGTAGACCCATTGCATTAAGATTTTGCAGTTGTCTCATGATGATCAAAGGAAAGAGAACTACTAATCCAAGTGTCCAGGTGTCTGGATGCCTTTTTGTTTAGTAGGACAATGTTATTTACAGTATATTGTATATTGTTTGTTTTGGATAATAGCTGTTTTCTAAAAGAAACAATACTACACTTTCCAGTGTTCAGGTTAAGCCTTTTATCCATACACCAGGTATTAAGTAAGGTAAGCTCTTTCTGAAGGGTACATGAGATGTGCATTTGTGTGTCAGTTTAGTTAACCTGAGGCCCTGGTTATCAGTTTTCAGATGAGATAAGTAGATGCCAAAATGGAGACAACCTAGTACAGACCCCTGGGAACTGCACTAGTTTCCTCAACTTTATTTGAAGAAGCACCTGCCACACAAACTATATACAGTCTTTCTTTCAGCCAGTTGTCAATCGATCTTACTAGGATCTGCGTTTAAGGGCATAGTTCCCTTACAATTCCTGTATGAGGTAATGTATTCAGTGCTTTAACTTGTATGGATAGCATGATCACTGTTGACACTTATGTTGGCCTCTTGGATAAATTATCCATGTTTAACAGGTATATCTCTATTGGTTATGAGGAACACCATATGTTTACAGATAAGATTCATGAGGCTCATTGGCCTAAAATTTCTAGGGGGTGTGGTAGGTCCACTTATGTGGATGGGAATCACCATAGCAGTGTGCTAGGATTCAAAAGCATGACCCATGGCTAAGCTTAGGTCAAACAATTTAAGGAGGAGTTCAGGAAGAGCATGTTTGATGCTGTTTATTAAACTTCCTGGTATGTTGTCAAGACTCATGGAGGGAGTGTATTTGATCTTTAGTAACACCTTAAGAACATATTCCTCAGTGATGACAGGGGGGGTAACAGATTCTTGGATGACTGATGTTTGAACAGGGAATTTGGAGTTGACATTTGTTGTGAAATTACTTGGTAGTATATTGGCAATGTCACTGAGGGTGGAGTGCAGACTCCATTAAGAAAAGGTTAAAATCAATGTTGAGTACTATTTCTTAGCCTTCTAACATAGATAAAGATGGACTTGCATGTATCCTTTACTTCTAAAGCTCATCCCCTCTCATGGTTTGTTTTGTTGGTCCTTATATAGTGTTTTTCCTTTTTTATTGATGCTTTGTATACTTTCCTCATTTTGAGGAGTTCTAGCCTTACTGTACTGTTTGAGGAGCTTTTTCTCTTGTTATTATTTATGCTGGTTATCCACTAGAAGGTTTGTTTTCAAATTTCCCATTGTATTTCTATCTGGTTTGGACTGCTATATCTATGTATTTGCATACATAGGCATAAAACTCCTCAGTAAAATTGTCTGTTGTACCAAGGTTGATGGTGGTGGTGGTGATGGTATGGCAAATTTAGAAATTTTGTTATATAATCTAACTCTCCCTTTTCTTTCTTATCCCTATCCTAAAACATTCTCTCTTTCAATTCTTAATGCTATTCTTCCTTTCCTCTCCTACTATTAAGTTATTTTCTCAGTATGTTTCATAGCTCTTTAGATGCTGCTGCTATTAATGATACTCTGTTTAAACATTGTATATTTGCTGATAACTTGTGTACCTCTCTTTACTATCTTCTTTATATATTCATTGATTGTTATCAGGATAATGAAATGGGGGAGGGGGTATAAGCCTAGCCAAGTTTTCCAGAAAGAATAATGACATCCTGTATCCAAATAGGTAATTGAGGGCCAGGCATTTATACGCTACATATGTCCATAAGCGACATAGGTGCCAGGCCTGGTGTAAATTCCCTATTCCCCATCCATTTGTCTAGGTTGTACTTAAATTGGATAATAGATGAACTCAGCTTCACATGGATGGGAAGCCTGTTCATTAGGAGGGCCAATCTCTGGGAGACATATCTGCCTCTCCAACATATTCTGTTTAAGTCACAGACAAAAAAATTATACTTGTTATTACTTTTATTATTCTTCTAAATTTCTTTTCTGAAAAACCTGTCCAATTACTTATGACTACATTTACCTTCTTCCTTTCTTTTATTCTTCATAACTGACCAAATAGAAAAGGATGAAAAAGAAAGTACATGGAATACTTTTTTAGACACCTGTGACTGTTTGCATAACTTTGTTGAAATAATGTTGCTTGTTTATTTCTCTTGTACTCGAGTACATAATTCTATTTATTTCATTACTTATTGTACTTGATGCATAATGTTTGGATCTGTTTTTGTTGTCCAAGTGGCTGCAGTCAGGGCCTGAAAATCATCCATGGACAAGTTTGCCTTCCCAATTAATCTTAAAATAAATACATTTCAAGTGAAGGAGGCAGGGTGAGATAATAACTATCAGAAGTTGATTCTATAATCAGATCCATTTCATGCTTTGAACAAAATAACAGATCTAGCAGTATAATATAGAGTGAGCCCTTGATTTGCAAATGGGCTTTATCCTGCAAAATGGGATTTCAGACCTTTATTTTCGGCGAGTAAACTTGACATTTCTGAGTACCTGAAGAAACTAGGGCAAAACTTGTTGACCACCCCCTGAAAACTGGTATTTGTCTTAAGTGACAAAAGTGACTTCTAGTCCTTTTGAAAAATCTACATTACCAACAAACCACTTACTAGAATGTTGGCTTCAGTTTTTTCAGTCAATGTTAGAAAAAGATACAGCAGGGAAAATTAAATATAACAATGTGACTGGTTTTCAGGGCATACAATAAAAATTACAATACGTTCTCATACACAGACAGACAGACAGACGCAACAATGAAGAATTATCAAACTATATTAATGTAGTTTAAGTTCAGAAATTCTACCTAAACCAATTCAGATTTTAGTTAAAAATGTTTGCATTTCTTCCTTTTGAATGACAATAAACATGTATTTTAAAGTAAATTTGTCTATGAAAGGTGTTTAAAATATTCAGAACCATATTCTGTTTTTCTTCACACAGTTTCAAGTTTGTTGTTCTGACAACCCCTTGAATTTTCTTTTTCTTGGAGCTGAAAACCTTGCCTGTGTATTCAGATCATGCCCAGTACCTACCTTGATGTCAGTGTGTGGGTGTGGTCATACAGAAAAAAAACTGAGTAGACAGTGAAATTAAAACATAAAAGAAATTATAATCATCGCTTTTTCAGAACTACTTGTGACTTTAACATCAATTCTTTTGCCTGAAAATGAAATTGAATGTAAAACAAAAATGCATGGAAAATGCAGGCAAACAGTTTAAAAGCATCTCTCAAACAATGCAACAGTAATGAACATACTTGTTTCTTCAGCTAATGATTTTCAGTGCAGTACCCATAAGTTGGGTACCCGCGGTGGTGGTGCTGCGGTAGCATTGTCACCTCACAGTAAGACGCTGTCTGGTTCGATTCTCAGCTAGAGTGTCTTCTGCGTGGAGACATGCGTGAATGGGCGTACCTTCGTTGAAGGTTGTGCGTCAGGGCTGGTAACTCGGCACATAAAAAATCAACTGCCAATCATTAGCAGACCGGAGTTCCACTGTGGTGACCCCTAACTGGGAAAAGCCGAAAGACACAACAACAACCATAACAGTTGGGTGTTTAAAAATGTAGATGGCTTGTGCAGCCCTCAACTGTGTTTGGTAATTTTGTATTTTCTGCTAGTCACTTGTAACTGCGCGGCTACTCCAGTCAAACAGCAGCTTTCCTAACAGAGAAACTTACATGTGGCTCTCATCACAAAAGGATTGTCATCCAGAAAAAAAGAGGTCATTGTTCCCCTCTACTCATCACTCATTAGACCCATTATGGAGTACAACGCCCCTTTTGGTATGTACCTCACAAGACATATACAACAACTGGAAAGACCACAGAAATACCTCACAAAGAGGATTACTGGCCTCAAACAGATGCCCTACGCAGACCGTCTCAAAAAATTACAGCTTTACTCCATCGCATATCGCCTACTCAGGGGCGATCTCTGCCTAACATACAAAGCTATATCAAACCCAGAGCTGTTGGACATGCTCTACTTAAAGAAATCCCAATCCCTCCGAGCTACACACTCTAGGGACCTAAACCTTGTCACCACAATAAGCAGAACATGCTGGAGGGATAGATTCCTGTCCCAGAGACTTCCCATACTCTGAAACAGGCTACCTATCTATGTCAAACAGAGCTCCTCATTAGCACTCTTCAAGAAAAACCTTGATGATTGGATGGGAGATAGGAAATTCACCTCAGGGATCACTTCTGTGGCTCTGCCCGACAGGGGCACAGGAAAATAATTTTCTTGGGTGGTGAAAGCCAGGGTACATTTTTTGGCTAGGCTTATATAAGCCCTAGGGCCAATAGCCTAGTACCTACCTATGAACCTATGAACAATTAAGTTTGCTCCAAATTTATTAGGATTGCTGTGAAGCCTTTCCTGAGATTGTGAGCTTATTGTGATACAGGGGTTTATGTGCCTTTGCGGTCCTTAAAGTTATTTTCTTTGGAGCTTGTGTTCCTGACAAGGACACTTTAGATAAACTGGTCTGAGAGGAGGGACCAGACAAATAATCATATACAATTCTCCTTGATGGTTCACTGAAAGAATCTAAAAACCTCACCTAAAACAAGGATTACAGGATGCACACATGAAGCCAGGCCTGGGAATCATGTCCACCAGTGAATGATCAGAGTAACCAGGCCTCACTCAGTCCAAAAAGCTATGTGAAGCCATTACATAGGTTCATTACCTGCAAGGTGAAGGATGGAATCAGGAGTGATCCCTAGCACTTTGCAGGCAGAAGTAGGATGGATTAAGAAGAACTAGGACCCTGCCAATGGAAACTGCTTCCTGGGACAAATAATTTTACTCCTTTGCTGGTTAAAGATACAGAGCTTGTACATGGTAATGAAAGATGCCATCTAAATTTGGTTAGCCTTACCCCTACAGTCAGCATTAGTTCTGGACCAGACAACACGAGTTGGGTTGGTCTCTCTCTTCCTCTGAAGATGAGTATTAGGAGAATCCATGGGCAGGTGTTGCAATATTCAAAATCCCTCTTCTGTGTACTGTTTAATTGGAGTTTGTACCAAGAAATGAAAGGGGCGAACATATGTATGCAGGAGCTGCAGAAAATAAAACTCTACATATTGTTGCTGCACATGCACTGAAAAGCTGTTTTGAGTACTCATTGTTCATAGAAGGCATGGGTGCAGTGCTTGATAGGATATCATCTACAGATTTTGCATTTCTACTTGAAGACCTCAACACTCCCTTAGGGACCAATGGAGGCATCTATCATGGCATAAATGAGTACAATGGTTTAGCTGATCTGGACCACAGATGTGACTTGTTTTAGGACTTGATTATTAGTCATAGATTTGCCTTTAATAAATACCATGTTTGAATACAAGTATGCTCATAAGTGTGCTTGGAACCTGAACACCTTGAGTCAAACATCAATGGCAGGCTTTGCAGTCTTGATATCAGACCCGAGGCCCTTCATTCTGAGGACATGAATCAATAAAGATGCTGAGCTGTCATATAATCATCATTTGGTGCTGAGTTCCGTAGAAGATTTGTTTCTTTCACCTGGCTGTTTCTTTCACCTTTATTGCTCCCTACCGAGTCCTGCAGCTAGGTCAGTGGTTGTACAGATTCACAAAACTGAAACAGAGTGAGGTGTGAATCACATGTGGTTGAATTTAGTTTTATATACTGGAGGTAAGCAGAAGCATGTAGGAAAGGTAATGCTTGAATGAGTCAGAAGTACGCAGGAAAGGTAATGCTTGAATGAGTAAGAAGTACGCAGGAAAGGTAATGCTTGAAAGAAGTACGCAGGAAAGGTAATCCTTGAATGAGTAAGAAGTATGCAGGAAAGGTAATGCTTGAATGAGTAAGAAGTACGTAGGAAAGGTAATGCTTGAATAAGTAAGAAGTATGTAGGAAAGGTAATGCTTGAATGAGTAAGAAGTATGTAGGAAAGGTAATGCTTGAATGAGTAAGAAGTACGCAGGAAAGGTAATGCTTGAATGAGTAAGAAGTATGTAGGAAAGGTAATGCTTGAATGAGTAAGAAGTACGCAGGAAAGGTAATGCTTGAATGAGTAAGAAGTACGCAGGAAAGGTAATGCTTGAATGAGTAAGAAGTACGCAGGAAAGGTAATGCTTGAATGAGTAAGAAGTACGCAGGAAAGGTAATGCTTGAATGAGTAAGAAGTACGCAGGAAAGGTAATGCTTGAATGAGTAAGAAGTACACAGGAACGGTAATGCTTGAATGAGTAAGAAGTACGCAGGAAAGGTAATGCTTGAATGAGTAAGAAGTATGCAGGAAAGGTTATGCTTGAATGAGTAAGAAGTACGCAGGAAAGGTAATGCTTGAATGAGTAAGAAGTACGCAGGAAAGGTAATGCTTGAATGAGTAAGAAGTACGCAGGAAAGGTAATGCTTGAACGAGTAAGAAGTACGCAGGAAAGGTAATGCTTGAATGAGTAAGAAGTACGCAGGAAAGGTAATGCTTGAATGAGTAAGAAGTACGCAGGAAAGGTAATGCTTGAATGAGTAAGACGTACGCAGGAAAGGTAATGCTTGAATGAGTAAGAAGTACGCAGGAAAGGTAATGCTTGAATGAGTAAGAAGTACGCAGGAAAGGTAATGCTTGAATGAGTAAGAAGTACGCAGGAAAGGTAATGCTTGAATGAGTAAGAAGTACACAGGAAAGGTAATGCTTGAATGAGTAAGAAGTACGCAAGAAAGGTAATGCTTGAATGAGTAAGAAGTATGCAAGAAAGGTAATGCTTGAATGAGTAAGAAGTACGCAGGAAAGGTAATGCTTGAATGAGTAAGAAGTACGCAGGAAAGGTAATCCTTGAATGAGTAAGAAGTATGCAGGAAAGGTAATGCTTGAATGAGTAAGAAGTACGTAGGAAAGGTAATGCTTGAATAAGTAAGAAGTATGTAGGAAAGGTAATGCTTGAATGAGTAAGAAGTATGTAGGAAAGGTAATGCTTGAATGAGTAAGAAGTACGCAGGAAAGGTAATGCTTGAATGAGTAAGAAGTATGTAGGAAAGGTAATGCTTGAATGAGTAAGAAGTATGTAGGAAAGGTAATGCTTGAATGAGTAAGAAGTACGCAGGAAAGGTAATGCTTGAATGAGTAAGAAGTATGTAGGAAAGGTAATGCTTGAATGAGTAAGAATTACGCAGGAAAGGTAATGCTTGAATGAGTAAGAAGTATGCAGGAAAGGTAATGCTTGAATGAGTAAGCGCTGGCTGTGAACATGTGTAAGACTGTGTTGTAGCAGTTGGTGTGAATGTGCAAGTGTTAGTGGCTTAGGCTTAAACTGTGGTTAAGGTAAGGGGATGGATGCAGTGTTGTGTATGTTTTGTGTTATGTGTGTTGTATGTTGTTTTGTTGTGTGTAGTACTACTGTTAAGGAAAATCTTTTAACAACATAATGTGTAGGATAAGGGTAAAGGGCAGGGGTAGTATCATGGTTACATTTAGGGTTAACACACATGAGTAAGATTGTGCAGGGGGTGGGGTGAAGTTTAGCTAGTTCCATCTGATGTAGTTCTACAAGTGGATCTTGTCTAAGGTGGACCAATACATCTGGGAGATATGATCTATTTGGACTTGACTAAGGCCTTTTGTCTAATGCCATATAAGAGACTGATAAAGATGACATAAAGTGGTATGGATGGTGGTTAAACAGATATTTTAAAAATTGCTTGTGTAAAATGTTTCAGAATAGGAACATAAAAGGAAAGTCTGGGTGATAGCATGCTACACGGGTTTATTACAGGTCCAGTGATACCCATAATTTTCAAATCAGCTATTGACTAGTGCCTCAGAAACAAGATTAAGTCATATGCAGATGATACAAAGGATGGGGCTGTGTAGAATGATGGGTCATAGTTACCTAACAGTAGACTATTAAGGAGCCTACCACAATTTCTCAACTGCCGCAGAGCACTGTCTGGTTAAGTGACTTGCTCAACATCCCATAGTAAGCAAATGAAGGTGGAAAGATTCAAAACCCATACCCTTAGAAAGGATGCAGATGATTAACAAATCAGAGCTTTTGCTGCACTAAATTGCCAGACTAGGATCATTGTCACCCACAGGACCTGAACAAGCATGAGCTATCAGCATGTAGCTAGGATTCAGAGTTGCTCTGCTTGAGAATGTCAGGCAGACTTGGTGGCTCCACTGAGTCCTCAGGCAGCTTCTACACTATGTTCCGACAAGATGGTGAGGTTTATTAATATAGACTATTTCTGAATCTCATTATTTTGTCTGTGTATTGTAGAATCCCCATTTATTTCATTACTTTCACATTGCAAGGTATTGAATTGGGCACATCCCGCTCCCTGGGATAATTCATCCTGCGTGGGGTGGATTGAATTTGACTGTTAGGAGTAAGAAGGGATGGAATGGTGGAGGTCGTGCACCCTTGCTACTCCAACATTTTGGAATCTGGCCTTACGTCAGCATGCCTGCCTTCATGAAGGCTTTGTGGGCTAGTAAAATAGTAAAATAAAATCAGCAAAAATTTATTGTTGTGCTGCTGTCAGGTTTAAATTGTATATAACTTCATGGCAAAATAAAATACACATATTTTTCAGTTTTTGCTCAAAATGAATTATCATACATGAAACAGCATGCTTCAAAACTGTGTTTAAGTTAGAAGTGAAAATACTGAAGCTTTTCTAAGATGATTGTTTGAAGAAGTAAAAGATGAACAGATTAGATTCAAAACTTTAATTGTACTGGTTGATACTGAATTGTCTCAAAAGTTACAGTTAGAAATGGACTTAACTTTGGAAAAATCAATGCAAATAACCAAATAGGCTGAATTTATAAAGAAACAAAATGCTAACATGAATATGGCAAATAATGTGTGTAAGGTAAAATACAGGGTAAATGGCAACTTTGTAAAGAAATACTATACTGGTCAAAGCAAAGAAGTGTGTATGAAGCAGAGTGTGTGTAAGCTTTCAAACACACTAGGTGCAGCCATTATCATTCTGAGTCAGACAGCGTACATTACATGGAAGAAGGTGCTATAATAGGATGGGGTATTTTGCTGTCATTTGAAAAACAAATCTGATATGGTTAATGGCTACTAAGAATAAAATGAAGAAAGTGACTAGTATGCGAAACAAGGAATCAAACTAGCAAGTAAAACTCTTTATTCATGAGACTCTTCTAAGTTTCAAGATTGACACTGAGTCTGATGTTACTGTGATATCACAGGCTACCTGTAGAAATATTTCAAAGATGAAGTTGCATGAAGCAGAGACAGAAAGTTGTTGCCGTACAGGCTAACCAAAGTCCATTGGCACATTTCTACCCATGTCTAAATGGAAAGACAGCAAGTCTGAGTTCTGGGCTTATGTGCTGGAAGGCCCATTCATAAATGATCTTCACAGTATAACTGTGTCATGCAAAAAAAGGCTAACTGTTAGAATAAATGAAGTCAGTGAGGATTTTTTGGTGAAGCTGGTCTGTTTAAACCGTGAATCAGTAAAGATAAAGTTAAAGCCACATACTACCATCATGTATCCAACAGGATTTTGAGGCTATGACCGAGTAATACAGACAGATGAGTGACTGCTTCCATTTTTCCTCACATATAATGCACTTATACTAAGAGTAACATCTACTTCATTTGCTGCCATTTCATAAATAATAACCTGTATGGTATGTACTAATTATGGAGTACAAAGATATTCAATAATAACTCAAGGACACTAAGAATACACATCAGCTATTTGTACTTTGTAGTTTTGAGAGAGGTTTCTTTCTCCCTGGGGGCAGGGTGGTGTTGGTCTTGAAAAGTTATGTATTTAAAGTTTTTGTCATATATACTGTCAAGAAGTGTCACATTATTGTCATTTTAAGATGTAACGTATAGCATTACTGATTAAATAATGATGCACAGTATTCCATAATACATTAAGCCTACTTCAGCAGTTTCTAGTCTATTTTTGATGAATGAAGAAGCTGTTGTTGTTCTTGCTGTGTTGACATTTTTTACCATATTAAAGCTGTTGTTTTATAATAAATGCTAATGTCTTCTGGCATTATAAATATCAGCTGTCAACAGAAATGGATAACCAGAGGTGTGTATCATGATAAAAAAGGTCCATCTGAAGAAAAATATTTATTGCAGGGCAGTTTGACTAAAATGATTTTATTACTGAACAAAGTAGAAATGCCTATAACATTTTATCATTCTTTTTCTTAAGGTTTCAAAGACTGGTTGCACGTTATCTAGGACCATAAAGTGAAATTATGTCAGATTTACGTCTGAAATGCTTCCTGTTAAAGCACTTGTACCAAGTATGATAAAATGCGATCTCGTCTTTTATACTGTTACTGGTTTGAGGGTGGAATGAAAAAGGCATCATGACCTCAGTGTTGCTTTCCTGTCCAGGTTTAAGAAATGGTTGTTTCACTATTGAAATCACTCTGTGAAATTTTAAAGTACATGAACATTACTAATAAGGTGCTAACAACTAACTATGAAGAACTTGTAGTAAGAACAATTTTACATTTTTTTCTGACTTGATCGAAAAGGTTTCTGGGATAGTAATATACCTTCAGTATATAAAATGAGAGTGAGGACTTTATTTTTATAAAATGTTATTCATATATTGAAAATAGATTTAGCATAAGGATTTAGGATTTTTTTAAACTATTTATTTACTGACTTTTTTTTACTAGGTAAGTGTGACAGTAAATATATTGATAAAGAGGGTTTTGAGGATGGGGACAAGCTGAAAACGAAGGACAAAGAGCAGGTAGAAAAAATGGGCAGATAGAGTACAGGGTGACAAATAACATAATGTTTTGTGAAAGTTCATTTTTCTGGAGAGAGTGGAGAGGCTTATTTCATAAAGCTTGTTGCTACAGAGTTAATGAATTATAATTGTTCAGGTGGGAGTAAGATGGTAAGGGGCATGTGGAGTGGAAGGTAAGGGATGGTAGGGGATGAGGCAGCTGCTTACGTAATGGCTTCAACAATTCACATTGACCATGTGGATTGTTGTGCCTCCTTCCATCAGAATATTTCATATGTTCATGCATGTTAATGTCTTATATGAATACTGAAGGCTTTATGAAGCAAAGGTTCCACTAAGGTACAGAAACTGAAGTTTTTTAAATCCCTCTTCTTATAACTGAAATGTTATAGTTGGCAGATACTTCATCTGATTGGTACCAGTGCCAACCAGTTTACATCCATATATGATTTTAGTTCTATTTGCTTCCTTTCTTTCTTTCACCTTTGACAAATTAACATTTAAGAGTCAATAACATGAAAAGACTGTGTTCTAAATGATAAAATAAAATGGCCTTGAAATACTTGACTAACTGCCAAACATATGCTTCTATAGAGTTACGTGGGAGTCAGTGATATCACTCAAGCTTTACAGTGCAGATATTCAGTGTGTACTTAGCACAGAATGCAGAGAAGCAAACAATCATTTCTTGAGAACATTCTGGCAGAAATGAAACTTAGACGTGTGTTATGTACCGAAACTGTGCAACATCAGGCAGACAAACAGTCATTTCTTGAGAATATTCAGGAAGAAAAGAAACTTATGGTACATTTCTGTTTGTAGTAACATTTTAGTGGGTGTAAGAAGGTGTGCAGCATAAGCCAGGTTTGTAGAATCACAGAGGGTTCAAAGTCGTTTAATGAAAGAAATGTCATATATGCAACTGCTATGAATGTCTTCTTTTAATATTTATGGATAACATTTAAGGGGTTAAAGAGAAATCATGCTAAACTTAGCATTAACCATTAAGGTACCTCTAAAAGACAGCCCATTGCTGTGTTGTAGAAGGGACATAAAACATGGGGTAAGAAATATTAGATGTTAATGCTTCCTTCCATGCAATTGTTCATGAGTGTCAGAGTGTATGCAGTGACAACATTGTACCCATATGTGGGAAATGTTGTTGTTGTTGTTGTGTCTTTCGGCTTTTCCCGGTTAGGGGTCGCCACAGCGGAACTCTGGTCCACTAATGATTGGCAGTAGATTTTTTACGTGCCGAGTTTGCCAGCCCTGACGCACAATCTTCAACGAATGTACGCCCATTCACGCATGTCTCCACACAGAAGATATTCTAGCCGAGAATCAAACAGGACAATGTCTTACTGTGAGGCGTCAACGCTACCGCAGCACCATCACCGCATCATTTTTTAAATTACCTGTTTTCCTCTTAAAATGCATCTAGTTCCACTAATACCTGTGGCCAAGAGCTCCAGACTGAGTATAAGGCTAATATAGGCCAGTCAACACAGTGACTCTCACCAGGTTTTATTTTTTCTTGCCCTGCACTATATTTCCTTATACTGTGTCCACCTTTTAGTGGGGGATAAACTAGTTTCCTAGGCATCAAGCAAATATATGAGCAGAAAAGTTTGTGGTGAGGGCAAAGGGCCTGTGCTGCTAAATGCTTTATTTCACCTGAATTACTTTCCCTTGGTCCCACATTAATTTCTTGATGAAAGTATGGTTCTGTCTATATATGCTTTTGTGCATAACACAGAAACTTAGTTACTATCATATGATAAGGAATATTTCACTTACATGATTTGCACATTTCCATCTTTGCAGATAAATTGCATTCACTTATGAATGTAAAGAAAACCACTGGCAGGAACCACTCAGAATAAAATAAATAACTTTATTAAATACCCTGGCACTTTGGCTCAAAAACAGCCTTCAAAGAGTATGGACTCTAAAAGCAGGTTAGTTGAATTATATATATATATATATATATATATATATATATATATATATATATATATATATATAAAATACTACTAATTTCTTGCAATTCTCCTACCAGTATGATGCTGAGAAGATCATCCTTTTAGACATCAAATTAAGTAAAGATAGGGATTTAAAAAGGTATTTATCTAACATGCACAGGAAACTTACCTTTTCTAATTCATATCTCCATTTTAGCAGCTGGCATCCAAGGCACCAGAAGAAGGCTATGGTTAAAGGTCATCTGGTGAGATTAGCCAGAATGGTTTCTGTGGATGAATTTTTTTTTTAAAGAATGTGAAAAAATAGTGGAAATGTTTTTGAATAATGGTTACCCCAAAGAATTCCTATTAGAGATTAAGAATGAAGTCCTATGAGAGCACGGGGGGTGTACACACCTCTTTTGAACAGGACAGAGGTAGAAGCAAATACAAGTTTAATTATCAATACTAACAATAATCAGGATGAAAGAGACAATATTATGATGGATAATTGGGGATGAAAACTATTCATTTCTACCCTTTCCTTAGATAGTCATGATGTATTAAATGACCTACAGAAGAACTGGGTGATTTTTTCTGTGAATAATAATGTTTTTAGAATACTGGAGGACAAACCCATAGCAGTGTTTAGGAAAGCTAAGTCTATTAAGCAATTATTAGAAACACAAAAAACAATAAGTAGAAGGAGCCAGGTGGGTATCTTTAAATGTGGATGCTGTTCCCAGTGTTCTTATTTGCTGACCAAAGAAAATATCTATATTAGGGAAAAGGTGTATAATATCACAAGACATTTTACTGGTGATTCTACTCATCCTTGAGTAGTTTATATAGCCAGCTGCTAACAATGCCCAACCTTTTATGAGGGCAAAATCAGCAGAAAGCTGAAGGAAAGGATATATGAGCACATGACAAACATTAAAAAGAGTAAAAACACTAATGCCTTATACAGGCAACTAGCTGAATGCCCAATGTATACTTTTACGTTTTTAGTGATAGGGAAAATGCTTAAAGATCAACAGGGGTATGTTACTGAGGAGCATCTAAATAAATTTGAGTTGAAGTGGCAGCTTATTTTAAATGCTTTGAATTCCCCAGGGCTGAATGAATGTTGTTCCTTCAATTCTGCCTTAAAATTAAAGCAATTAGAAGTATAGGAATTATGTTTTTACGATAAGTTTTTTTATTAGAATTCATTGTATTTTATAACATTGTTCATAAAAACACTTATTTAGAAGCAGGTTTTTATTTGAATGCATATTTTAGTCATTTGTTGGTTAATTATGAATTAATTAGGTGATTGATTAGCTGAGTTTTGATTGGTTAGGTTAATTAATGGATTTTTATGTGCCTATTTAAAGTCTCATTAATAATGCATTTGTCAGTGCTGAAGAAGTCGTGTTGAATTTGAGACAAAAGCGTTAACTCTGAAATTTTAATATTTTAACCGTGTGGAATAAAGTTCAGTTGTTGGATATATCCCTTGCTGGTTTATTTGAGAATACTGCCTCTCTGCACAGGACTTTGTTGTTCAATGGTGTGCATACCAAACAGGTTACATTGTTCAATTGTGTGCATACCATACAGGTTACTGCACACTTTGGTGTCCAGTGAACATGCTACATATAAGGATATGAAGGTGATGGTCCACAGAACCAAGGCTATCTTAATGCAGATGTGCAAATATTTGCTGCACAATGTATAGGCTGCAAACGTCATGGTATAAATACATATTTTAACCACTCATATACCAGTTTGTTGACACTCATGTTAGGGACATAAGTAGTCTATACATCTCACAGAGTATAGATGCAAGACACTGCCAAGTACCAGTCAACCCCTTGCAAACATCCTCACAGGCATGGCTACAATCTCTCACAGTTCTTGAAGGATCACAGGAACCTCATAGCAGATTACCATTCACAAATTAAATCCTATAGTTACTAATAGAAGAACTATCCAAATAGTCTCTGATAGAGACATTACCACTGATAGGCAGACTCACACATCCATGACAGACCATCACAATCTAGTCCAGGTTCTGTAATAAGTGATGGAGGGACCATTGGCAAACATACTGGTAAGGCAAAAGCAAAGCATGTCACAGTCTCAGCAAGTATGCAAAGACACAGAGTTATTTTTCATTTAGCGATGGCAATCTCATCCTGAGATCACAACATCCACATGCCCATGGTGCTGGATGGTAATAGAGAGCATCCAACACTTGGTAACGTAGTGTGCTCAGCATTGCAGAGTATCTTCCTGCTAGAGTCATGATGACATTTTGTTGTGTGTGAACCCCACCAGACTATATGTACATATTTCTCTTTGGGCAGTAAAACAAAGTATGTTATTGCACACTGATACTAGTGTCACAACATGGACAACACACACACACGCACACACACACACACACACACACACACACACACACACACACACACACACACACACACACACACACACACACACACACACACACACACATATCCACCAACCCACCCACCTACACCCACATCCATTCACCCACCCAACCACAGCCATGCACATACCCATGTATGTGCAAACCCTCACACACACAACTAAAATGCAATGGGTGACACACCTGATCTATGCATATAGCTGTTGCATTAGTGCAACTTAAATTTGCTGTGTCACATCCTGTTGTTTGTGCTCCACATGCTGTCATTTTGCTGACTATGGAACTTTAAGTATCATTACAAATTCATATTGGATAGATATTTAAACCATGCTGATGGTGCAGCCGCAGCCAGCATGCCCATAATCATTTTATGCTGCTTGACATCTGCCACAACCATGGAATACACATTAGGTGACCCATGACAGACTCAAATGAACAATCACACCCTTAGCAAGACTTAGCATCAGCTTTTATGTCCTGCTATACACTTCTACCACCTGATGGCTCACAGTTATGGATTCCTCAGGGTGCCACACATCACAGTACAAATGTTCGGCTTATCAAATCACTTCTTTAAAGTTTTAGACCCATTATTAAATGCTTCACTACATGAACGACTGGAAATTCTGTTCATCTGATGAGGTTAACAAAAGCAATTTATGCTAAATGACCTAGACTGGAGCATCAAACACTTCAAAAATGTAGGCACTGGGCATCTTTCATACACAATGCAACTGCCATAATTGTGGTGGTTAATCTGATACCACAGGTACCACAGACATAACTTGGTATGCCTGTGTCATACAAAGTATTAGCCTCACTCTCCTTATTAAGTAGGTTTCCCAGTCATTGTCTACAGCTTCTGAAAATGGACACACCACCACTGAATTTTACTGTCCAAAGCCTCTCTGGCTGTCAGATGGACATCCTGTTTTTCATATGTAACATTATTGTCTGTTCCCCCAGATCTCTGCACAGTAATCATACCTCTCAACTTCTTAGATCAAAAAATCTGGGCAAAGCCTAAAATGATGATGGGACAAATAGTGACAGATTTTAAATATTGCTCTTAAAAACTTAAAAATTTGATAGAATAATAGGTTTTGCATTAGCATGAATTTTCTGAAGGATATGGAGTCTTAAACTCACATGTTTGTCATTATTTAATGACTTCAATCCTCAGCTATTTGCCAGAAAGGTACAGATTTTAGGAGGAACACATCAAAAATATGAGGTAAAAATCTGGACATTCTGTGAAAATCTGTACAGTTGAGAGGTCTGACAGTAATAAACCTGTCTGTTAAGCCAACACTCCAGGAATACGCTTAGAACTACATCCAGGCCTAGTTTAAAGTGCATTGGTTGCTATCAGAAGTGTCCTTGTTTTACAATTACTTTCAGTTCTTATTACAATCCTTAAGTTAAAGTTGCAACTGGTTTTTGCAAAAAAATTAAGACTAAACTGTGTTGTTTGGTGTTTTTTAGTTCCATCGTTTACTCAGTTTTTCTCTACAGCCATACCCACAAAATGATGTCATAGTGAATATTGGCAATGATTCACATACAACTGCAACATATAATGGGTAATATAAAAATATATCTCTTTATAGGAGAAACTTCTTACTTGCATTGTGGCTTCACTGTTACATCATTGCCTTTTTAAGAAGTTTAAAAAAAACAACTACTGATGCATTTAGAATGGAAAAATAGCTTGTACATCACTATAGAGAGTATGGCATTATGGGTTCAGCCTTTCATGATGTCATGGCAGGGAATTTCAGCTCTGAGAAAAAATTCATGGGGGACATCCTTATCAACAAAATAAAATGCATAAACAAGGCGCCTCTTGTATCAAACACTATATCATTTGGTATTGTATATTGTAAAGAGGTTTGTATATAACTCCAAAGGATTGTTTTTAGTCTTGCTTCAGAAGATGACCAAAGCTTTAAAGATACACTGAATCCAGTTCAGGACCTGTTCATTGCATGATCTTCATTCTGAAATTTCTGCAAGCGCTACTTTCTTTGCACTACAACACTAAATTAAGTTTTGATTAAAAAGTCTCATCCAAACATGCCTATTCAGAAACAAGTAAAGTTGTTGTACAACTGGTTATAGTTTGATATTGTTGCAGGAACAATGAAATGGTATCTTCTGCATCTAGTACTCTATTAATTTCCTTAAGCCTTTGAATGCACCCTTCTACTAGCCATTCTTAGTAAGACGTCCAGGTTCACTGGCTTGAGTGAATGAATCTAGTCTGTTTAACATACAATACAATTACATCAACTGAGTGTTATTATCTGTTACAATATCTTTGGGCAATCCATACAAAGTATTGGTTTAGTCAATCTAGTGATTGTAGCTTCAGCTCTAAATTGACACATTCAAAACGTTTCCAACTACTCTGATTTATGTATCTATCATGCTGTATGTAAACACAACATTCATGGAGGGCCTGCAAAATAAATATTTAACCTTCCTTAACATCCTCCTGGAAATTCTCATGGATGCAGTGGAGCTTAGCATGGCATTTTCTGTCCCACCTAACATGTACACATTCCTTAATTTGTGCTCAAGTTCCTGAACTAGATGTGGCCACCAAACAATATTATGGGTCAGACTTTTTACTTTTACAGTCCACGCATGTTCAATAAAAAGCTCTTTTAATTTTGCTTATCTCAATCTCCAGGGATAAATAATTCTAGTTCCTCAGTTTAAATGTTCTCTTATAATATTCTTTCAAGACATCATCTACCTTGAAGAGTCACCCTTGCACCATATAACAGAATACTAGGGAATACTCTCAAATAATTAATCATTCAAGCTATTAGTTCAGCTTTTACCTTTATGCAACTTTTTTTAAAATGCTTGTCTATCAAAACATTATTATACTTCTTCTCTCCTTCTTCCTTCCCTACCTTCCAGACAATTTATTTCTGGTAATGGGACTCTCAAGACTCATCTACATGCTCACATCCCGGGGAAATGTAATACTTAATGTGATAATCAGAAGTTTATAGAATAGTCAATTTTTATATAGATGCTAGTGCCACGGGAGACTGATTTTATGCTCTCCAAACAAGTATACCAATAATTTATGGTCAATTACCAGCATGAATTTTCTGCCCCACGTGTATTGATGTCTTTTTATTTATTTATTAATGTATGTATGTTACTCTAAAAATGAAAGCAAGAGCTTCCTTCTCAGGTTTTGAATACTCACTTTCTGCATGAGAAACAATTAAAAATGCATAAGCAATTAGACGTTCCTCAGCTCCCTGGCAAAGTATGTTGAATCACAATTCAAGTATTGTGCAGAATTATCACAAGTTAATGTAAGGGGTAAACCTGACCATAATGTACCAAGGTCAAGCTTCTTTAAATGCTTAAGTAGCTAAAAACTCTAACAATTCAATAGAAGATGTATCACATAAAATGAAAGCAATCCGAAGAAAATAATATTGTGAAGGATATCAGGATTTAAAATCTAAATCAAATAGATGAGTTGTCAAGGACCTTTTGACAGTACTGAGTGTAGGGGACTTTCTAAGTTTCGGACCTTGGAACATTCAAGTTGCATCCATGGAACAAGCCTCAACATGGCAGAGAGGAAGGTAAGAGAGGAAGGTATGGTATCAGTAACTATTCCAGGTAAGGGGAGCTCACATCATAGCAGGCTAAACAGAAGAGAACTAGAACACTTTTCGTTGTTGCGCTTTTTGATATTTACTCAGTTTTTCAGTATAGAAACAACTATAAAAGTCATAAAAATCTTCAATCTCTTCACATTGAATTGCAGTTCAATGTATGCTTTAAATGCTGAAGCTGCAGTTTACTTTAGAAAAATATACTGAGCTTTTTGATATTTAAGTTCTGTTGTGCTTTTCAGTATAGCCACACCTACAAAATAATGGCATAACGTTTTTTCAGTTAAGTTACCTAGAGAAAACAAAGCATTGAGGGTAACAATAATCTAAACAGTAAACAAGTCACATTTTTGGAAGAGCTATCACTTACTAACACTATGATTTCAGACCTACAGCATCATATATGCTATCTCAAAGTAATATCTTCTACCTTCCACGTATAGCTGACAACATGCCTTTCACCTAAATATTTTTTTTTGTCAAAACTAGCATGACATATATTAGTCTATACACTAATTTAGTTAGTGAGGCACTATGCGTTCAGGCCATCATAATGTAAACTGCAACTCCAGAATTAAAACATCAGGAGCCATCCTTATCAGCAAATAATAATAATAGTCATAATAATAGTCATAATAATAATAATAATAATAATAATAATAATAATAATAATAAATTACATGATTATTGGATCAGAAACTATATATTTCAGTACCGCACTAGTAATGGTGTTATTCCCAACTTCATGAAGTTCTTATCGATGTTCATGGCTAAAAGTATATAACATAATTTTTAGGATAATACAAAACCAAAAGGCAGCCAATGCAAACTATGCAGATATGGCATAATATGATGGTAAAGAGAGACACCAATACATAATGTGGGCATAGAAATCTACAACAGCTACAAGTGGTCAAGTTTCAAGTCTGGAAGCAGCAGATACAAGGTTCATAGGTTCATGGGTATGTACTAGGCTAACAACCACAAGGGCCTTTTTAAGCCTAGCTATGCATCCCAAATCTTTGACTTCTGGTACCCTTCATATGTGTAGGCAGGTGCCTGGGAGATGAACCATTTACAGTTTGTCAGTATCCATTAGAGACATAGGTACCAAACAAGGGATGAATTTCCTGTTCTCCATCCAATTGTGCAAGTTACACTTGAATTGGGTTTAGGAGGAACTCTGCATCACATGGATGGGGAACTTGTTGCAAAGAATGGATAGCCTCTGGGTTACATAACTGCCTCTCCAGCAGGTCCTATTTATATCACAGGCAAGGGTTAAGTCTTTAGAATGGATAATTCTGGTGCTGTTTGTTTTGCAGATATGCAGGAGGTCCATCAGGGTGATGTCTGACAATGCCTTGTATGCCAGGTGTAAATCCCTCTCAACAGCCTGTAGGAGACAGAATACAGGGATAGGACTTTGAGGTGGTCTGCATAGGGCATGTTATTTATGCCCTGTTTTCTTTTAGTGAGGAACCTCTGTGAACATTCCACTTGTTGGATGTGCCTGGCTAAGGACATACCAGAGGGGTCCAGGGAGTTTGTGGTTACAAAATACAGAAATCTCTATGCCTGCACATTTGGTGTTGTATATGATTCCTAGTTAATAGTGGAGTAATTAAAATCACCCATGAATATGGTATTTGTTTGGGTGGTGAGTGTTTCCAATAAGCTTAAATACATGTTATGGATTCCTGGGTCATACAGGGGGACCTTTAGATTGCAAGAAAGTGGTATAGGATTTTGCATATGGTGTTTTGAACATGGAGAAGCTCAAGTACATTGTTCTTTTTGACCAGCATTGATGCACCTTTAGTCCCTGTCTGTGTAGCAGCTAGTCTAAATGAGGGGAAGGCATATAGTCTTGCACTGCTGGTGTGGTCTCCTTGACTTTAAACCATGTCTCAGTTACTGCACAGATGTCAGCATTTTCTTCGGTGAGGAGAGCTTATAGGGAATGGAGTTTCTTGTTTAAACTCCTAGCATTGAGCAGCAACCCCTTTAGATTTTTTTGGTTTTCATTTGCTATGTCAGAAGTACTTTCAGTTTGGCATTGCTTAAAAAAGGCACTATGGGGGTGGACAATGTTTTAGCTGATATTCAAAAGCCTAGAGGAGAGAGAGGTGCAGACCACCCCTGGGCAAAGTAGCAAGGTCTGTTGATCATCTCCCTCCATTCTAACAAATACTGCACCCCCTTAGAGTAATCCAGAAACTAAGCCAATTATTAAAGTCAGTCATCTTCTGCTCATATTGTGGCAAAATCCTTGGAGAAGAAAAAAATGCCTCTGAATGCTAGGCTCGTACCAGCCTGGGACACATATACCAAGAGCCCCATGATGACTCTCTTTACATAGTCTAGGAAGGTACATCTCAGGTCATTTACAACCCATTGGACTATGACAATGGACTTTGACTAAGTCATACTGGTACTTGTAGTCCAGTGACCTGAGTGTGTGCATATTGTGGTGGATCTTGGCACCTGGTAAGCAACTGACCGTCATTTTCTCCTTAGCCTGTTGACATGGACATTAGTGTGTCTCACAATGGAGCATCCAATGATCAGAATGTTGGATTGTGTGGCAGCTTGCCTTACGGGCTTAGAAGTAGAGGCTCCATGAGATGTAAATGTCTGTGTTGATGTGGGTGTTGTTATGAAAGAGTGCATTGGGGGCTGCTGAGGATGTCTGTTATGTGTACTTCATCTAGGACGTCTTTGGGGTTTAGGAAGGTTACATTTAAGTGCCTCAGCATATGTGGGTCTGTGTGTCTGCTTTGAACTTTGTGTGATGGGTGCAGTGTGTGTATTACTGACAACCTGGTTGAAATTAGGAGTGATTTTATGTGCAAGCTTTGCCTCCATTGACATTATGTAAATACACCTCTCACATACCTTATCAGTTTATTCGAGTTAGCTGGTTGTTTGTAAACACAAGGCTGCCCATATCCACCAAGCCGGTAATGGAGATAGTGGGAAAGTTCATATCCATGGTAACAACCCCTTATTTACTGATTAGACAGTTATGGTGAGAATATAAAGTAATGCCATGAGTATATGGTTTGCTTGTCACTGCAAACTAGTTGCCCTGTGTGCAGCTAGGTACTGGTGTAATTTTGAGGGTACTTTTACAGGAAAAATGTCAACTCAAGGTGTCTGCATCTGTACAGGGTACTGCCAAACACTTGATGGGAAATAAATAAGTAGAGTCTGCTGGTTTATGGATGAAATATTTAGAGAGATATTCTGAAGTTAGGTTAGACAGTAGCTAATCAAGCAGTAATTAAAAAAAATAATTAGTTTTGTCAAGAATGATGAAAAGAAGGTAATAACCTGATTGACTACTGCCTGGCTACTACTATTCCTGGTCTCACCAGAGCTTCATGCTGCTGGGATACAATGCTCCTTTGCTTCTTCTCTTACCAGAAGCAAAACAGTAACACCCTTCCCAAGATGAGAAATAGGCAACAGTCTTGCCCAGATGATGCTGAGGTCTGTAGGCTTGTTGTAGTGTTTTGTTAGTATGTGCCTTGAATAGCAACCAGAAGAATTAGGAAGGTCCCACACAAACACTCACTGCCTAGAGTCAGATGGAAATCAATGCCCTCTGGTGCTTCTCTCCCCAGGAGAAAATATAAGCATAAATTCCAAGCTGGCACCTATAAAGCAGTTATCAGTCTTTCTGTGATCATCAGCCTTCAGGAAATAATGTCACTATGCTCCTTTTCTTACCAGGAACAAAACAGAAGTACTATAATTCCAAGATAACCGTTGAAATGCCAAATGTCAGCTCTCCAGTAATTAGTGGTCTTGGACTAGATGTTGCAGATTTTAAATGTAAGATAGAAAAATGGGTTAATATCCTATGAGTTGCAGTGTGCACTAAGCAGTTAGCTATGAAAGAGGGGGTAACTCAACCTTAAACAATCTGAGGGGAGAACCACTAATATCAAAGGCGCAAGATAGAGTGGGAGGGGGTTGAGCACTTAGTATTCTGGCTCTAAGGAATACTGTGGGAAGGCTAATAACTTTAAATAGCTGAATGGGAGTGATTTCATAGAATGATAATTTTGTGCTTACTTACAGTGGCTAATGAAAGAGGAGAGGGAAGGAAATATGTGGTCAAATTACATCACATACCCTTTATCCTATCCTATTCAAAACTCAGCCAATGCATAAATAATTATTTTGTCTCCATTTATGATGTACTAATTGACCATTAATTTGTTATTCTTGTAAATATCTTAAAAATGCTGTACTTAGTTATTACTTTTGAATGTTTTCATAATATTGTCTTTCTGTCCGGAGCTTTTCTCCTCGGGCCTCCATTGAAAACAGGCTACATTGGCCCAGTGGACTTTCCCGGTTAACAAAGTGCAATAAATAAATAAAAATAAAAATTAGCATATGAGTTGGGCAACTAGAGAGACAGGTTTAAAAACAGAGTACCAGGGTCTTTCCTAGTTGAAGTATGCAATTGAAAGCAGAATTCAAGTAATATACAATGTAAGGAAAATACACCAAAATATGCAAAATAGAAGGCGGCAACAAAGAAATACAAATTACAAGAAAGCAAAAACAAACTAACTTTTCACTCACAGCAATCTATGACAAAGTCTGAGTGAGCTTTTCCAGTAAGGCCTTGAAACGTTTTGTTTTTCCCCTTAAATAAAATGTTTAGTTTCTAACTCCACCTCAGTTCACCGGAAATAACTTTAATTGTTCTGTTCAAATTTCTGTGTGATTCACAAGAGACACAACTATTGTCTCTCTCCTTGCTTAAATATGCAATTAACAGCAGAATACAAGTGAAACACAGTTTAAAGAAAATACACCAGAATATACAAAATAGAAAAAAAAGCAACGAGGCAATACAAATTACAAGAAAGCAGTAAAGCCTTGAAATATTTTATTTTACCCCTTAAATAGAAGTCATAGTTTCTACGTCCACTCTCATTTCCCAGGTAATTAACCTTAATTGATCTGTTCTAATTTCTGATTGACTCACAACAGACAGAGCTGCATTCTCTTTCATAGTTTAAGTATACAATTAAAAGCAGAATACAAGTAAAATACAGTGTAAAGAAAATACACCACAATATGCAAAAGAGAAGAAGGCAATGAAGCAATACAAATTGCAAGAAAGGAAAAGCAAACTAATCCTTTTCTCACAGCAGTCTATGGCAGTGTGTGAGTGAACTTTCCAGTAAAACTTTGAAATATTTTATTTTACCCCTTAAATAGTAGGTTTAATTCCTCACTCTAAATTCACAACTAATTAACCTTAACTGACCTGTTTTCATTTTTGTGTGACTCACAAGAGACACGGGTGTGGTCTATTTCTTGTTTAAATATGAAATTGATAGCAGAATACAAGTAAAACACAGTTTAAAGAAAATACACCTCAAAATATAAAACAGAAGAAGGCAATGAAGCAATACAAATAAGAAGAAAGTGAAAACAAAAACAAACAGGAATTGTGGATAATGTAAGTGAGAGGAAACCAAGGCATGGCTCACAACTGGTGGGTCCTCTGACTGAATGCAGCATTAAATAAGGACAAAATTCCTAGAATGGAATCAAGAAGACTTAATAAGAACTAAAACTAACTGTTAGCGTCAATCTTTTATCAAGGAACCACAGATGACGCAAAAGTTCAAAGACTGGAGTTAAGACTCCTATCATGTGGCAGCCATCTTGCAAATGTCTAACTTGAAGCAGTTACAGATTATTCATTACAGCATGTAGTCCAGTTTGTCTGCCAAGGGATTTAAGCCTGACTTAGAGTCACGTGGGAAGTAGAGGTGTAGCTTTGTGTTCTCAATTTAACACATAACAAAAACCTCTCCATCTTCAACATCCAGCACGTATACAGTAAGTAGAACAAGACCCAAGACAGAACTCCATGGTATACAGCAGACAAGGGGTCTAGAAATAATGAATTGATACCAGAAACTACCATTTGTGACTCATCTGGAATGTATGATGCAAGCCATTCTGTAATTATGCCTGATCTACTGCAATACTGACTTAAATATTCTGAAAGGATCACATAATCATCTATGGTAAAGGGTGATGAGAGATGAAACAGAACCAGCACTAAGTAACAGCATAGATCTTACTCTAGTACAAGGTCACTGAAAACCCTCAGTGAGGGCTATCTTAGTAGTGTGTCTGCTCCAAAAGCCAGGCTAAAGTGAATCACTAACTCAATATTATTTCTGATCCAAAAGCCAGACTAAAACAGATGATTAAATCAGTACTATATCATCTCTGAAAGCCAGACTAAAATGGATCATTAACTCAATACCGTGTCTGCTCTGAAAGCCAGATGAAAATGGATCTTTAACTCAATACTATGTTTACTCCAAAAGCCAGACTAAAATGAATTGTTAAGCCAGTACTATAGATATTGGCTATAGTATACTATGTCTGGTACAATATCCAGACTGTAATATACTGCAACCTGTCCAAAATCCAGCCAGAAATGGATCATTAACTCAGGACTATGTCTAGTCCAATATACAGGGCAAAATAGATCATTCACTCAGTACTATGTCTGGTCCGGTATCCAGACTAAAATGTATCAAAGCTCAGTACTATGTCTGGTCCAAAATCTAGTCTAAAATTGATATTAACTCCACACTATGTCTTGTTAAATATCTGAGCTTTAACATAATATCCCTAGTCCAAAATCCAGATTATAAGGTACTGTGCCTAGTCCAAAATATAGAATATAACATGTAGTATCTTGTCCAAAATCCAGGTTAAAATGGATCATTAACTCCATACTATGTCTGGTTCAATTGGTGTACTACCAAATGACTAAAACTCAAAAGACTGAATCCCAAAAAGACTGAAAATTCAAAATATTGAATGCATTTTTAATGCAAGGGACAAGCCCCCCTGCTCCAATCATGTGGGGGGCTGCACCCCCCACACCCCCTGCTAAATATATAGACCAACTCCAAGACTGCACAACAGTGGAGAAAGAGCAAATTCCATCATTCAATATTTTCAATTTTTTGTCTTTTTGAGATTCAGTCTTTTGATAGTAAACCAGTTCAATTGCTAGGCTAAAATACATCCAAAGCTTATATAAACTATCATATAGCTTGGTAAGAGAAGCCTTTATTTGAATTTATATTTTATTTTTTTTACTACTGTTTTTCACTATTTGTAGAAAGAAAGGGCTAGCTTGCAGACAAGAAGATCTGCTTTGATTTATATAGTTGTTTTACCTTTAATTTTCACTGTTTGTTGTTAGAAAGGGATATGTTTTAGACAGGCAAACTCTAGCCATCCCAAGGGACCTAGTCAGCTATAAATTCACACAGACTGCAGAGAGGACAATTCAAAGCTTATCTAAACAATCCTGCATTGATCTGTGATTTATTGAGCTTTGCTGTTAAAGAAAGTGTGACTGCGAGTGGTGGTGAGCAGATGCTACTCCATGGGATGATAAAGAACTTCGGCTTTTGTGTGACTTTCACAAGTTGTACAGTCAGCGCAACAACTTTACTGTAGTTAATTTAATGTTTAGTTGTTTATTGTTTGTGTGATTTTTGTCACAGAAGTTGACTTAAGTTCTCTTTGAATACTGTTGCAAGTGACTTTGATTACTCTTTTCTTTTAGAATTTTTTATTAATTTGCAGCTGAATATGGCTTTCTTAAATGAATATGCAATTAATTATTTGCTAAAGCACAAATATCTTGCATGGTATAATAAATGCTATGTATATTTAAAGGTAACACCTGATAATACTAGTGATCTGTGCTCCTCATTTCAAAAGTTGGATGATTTGCTTACCATTATTAGTAGTCAATATAGACTTACTGATGATGATTGCTCTTGTGCATGATGGCTTGGAGAACTATTGTTGACATATATTAATGACTGGACTGGTAAGAGAAATAATGTTAGGCAAAGAGAAAATAGAACACATTTAGGAAAGGATGTGTGTAATGGAACTTGGTGTGGTGTATCATCATGAACACTTTGCAGCAAGTGCCAGTGCAGTCCAGATGTTAAAATTATTGGTGGACAACTCATTAAACAGTGTGCTTTCAGAGATTTACAATGTGTTGTTGATTATATCCACCACCAATGTCAACTGCTGAGGCAGAACAACATTGAAAAGAATTATAATGTTTCTTTGTGGTACAATGAGGCAAGAAAGAATTAATGCATTGGCTATGATTTCCATAGGAAAGGAGTTAACACGGGGTATAACAAACTTCAACCAAAAAGTTATAGATTTGTTTGCACAGAATAAAGGCAGATGAATGAACTTTATCTATAAGTAACAAACTTGAGAAATACCCAGAAGAACACAATAGAGGCTCTTATTTTGGTCATGTACTACACTACTACAAGCACTTATTTGGAACCAGCCAGGGTCACGTGAATAGTGTTTGCTTGAGAAACTTTAAACTGTCCCTTTTGAGTCTCCATGAAAAAGGGGGGGGTCCATTATGACCTGATGTGTTTCAGACCAGACCACACTTCTCTTTGGCTGCAGAAATCCAGTGTGACCAAATGTGTTCCAGGCCACAGTTTCTTGTCACATTTGCAGTATACTGCAGAGGTAAGTCTTCACACCAGCCTGTATATACATGTAACAATGTGCTGTGTACAGTATTCAGCATGTGCCATAGCGCCTGAGCATTTATTTCATGTAAATTGGTAAACATGGCTAGCATTGATCCCACTGAACCATAGCCCCACCCATTTCTAGTTGGTCACACCCCTTCCCATTGGCCCCACCCATTCAGCTATCTCCTGCAGCCCCCCTTTGATTTGAAGTCATCAGCCACCACTGGTATATTGTCTGTGAAGATCACTCAACCCCTGTGAAACAAGATTATGTCACTGACAACTTTGGAATTCTGGATACAGGTATTCAGCAATCTGAAGATTCAGTGCATATAGAAGGAAATAAAAAAAATAAAGAAAGGAAGAAATTCACGACAAGTAACAAGGAAGAAAAAGAAACTGATAAATGTCTGTAAAGCAAAGAAAATACATACTAAAAAGGACACTGCTTTGTTATGTAACACACAGATTACAGGGAATGATAACACTTTTCTATCAAAAAAACCTTCGGACTACAGAAAAGGGCATCATTTTTCCAAAACAGAAGGTAGAAAATAGAGGCAATGGGTAAGGGAAAAGAAAGGAATCAAAATTGAATGTGGACTGATTCATGAAAATTACTGAAAGAGAAAAAAGAGGAGAAGGGCAGACATTGACAACATGGCTCAAGGTATGGCTGTACAAAGCCAGTTGGATGAGAACTGTATGCTTGCAAATTTAATAAGCAAGGAAAACAATGGGATTAATAAGACTAATGGTGATGAAGATCATTCCTTTGTACAACTGATATAGTAGATATTACTGAATTAGAAGCTGAAGAGTCTTCAAATCTGGTCAGAAAAGATGTTCTTGTAATTGGATATTCAGTTATAAAAGGAACAGACACATTTGCAGAGAAGATAATGAACATTGAATAGTGTTATGCTTGCCAAGAGCAACAATAGAAATTTTGAGGAAGGCCTTAGAACTCCTTAATGTAATGAAGTATGGATCTGTTTTTATTCATGTCAGTACAAATGATTTCATCCACAAGGACTCTCTTTTAGTAGGGAACTGACAGCCCTCTTAGATAGCATAGCTTGTACTGGTGTTAGAATGTAATTTTCACAAATCACATATAGAAAGGAGAGTCTTGCCATCGCGAATGAAAAGATTTTTGGGGTAGATACCTACATGAAAAAAATGTCACATTAAAAAATGGAAATGAGTAGAACTTTCAAGCCTTGTTTTGGGTACACGTGTTCTGTTCAGACAGGATGACCTGCACCTGTCTAGAGCAGGAAGAACATTTTTGCAGCAGACATTTTGCTTGACAAACAGAAGGCAGATTTTTGCCAGGTTGAAAATTTAACATTTCACAGATGGCAACATTTGATGCATATTTGATGGTTGTTAATGCTAGGAGCATTAATAATAATGTTTTTTTTTTCTATTGGGAAATGTGCTATGTTGTCAAAATAGTGATGTTGTTTGTGAAACATGGTTAAAGAACAATGACTGGAAACCAGTTCTGTCAGGGTTGGGAGGGTGGCCTAATGGTTAAGGTGTTTGCCTTACAAACACAAAATGCAGGGTTTGCGTCTTACAAGGGATAATTGGCTAGGCTTAAAATGGCTTGCAAGGGCAGTTAGCTTAGTACTAATCTATGAACTTATCTATAAATGTTTTTACTGTAACAGACATTCTAACAAAAAATCAGGTGGAGGTGTTATGATAGGGATTAAAATATTTATGAGACCTGTGATTATTACATGTTCAGTGGTAACACCAATGCTATAGATGTGTAACTGTAACAATAAAGACAACCCTAGAACATATAACAATTGTTGGAGTGCATAGGCTAACAAAGTTAGGAGCTGATGACCAAGTAAATTCTAATTTAGAACACATTAAGTTAGTGCTACTCAATGACAAGGAGTCTCTCCCTCAAAAAAAAAGCCCAAAGTTGAGACTGTCCTGTAACTTTGACACATTCAGATATTTGTAACTACAGAGACATGATTTCACAGCAATGAAGGCACTCCATCTATTTCTGTGTATAATGCCTGTCACATTGTCAGAGCTACTGGCAATTGTGAGGGAGTATTAATATTTGTCAAGGATATCATCACCTCACAACAGATTCCATGGGGCACCACATCTCAACTCATAGATATTCATATCACAATAAATAAGACTAATTACATTATAGTATTGCATGAAAAGAGACATGGAAGAGCTTTCAGATCATGTGGCCCAGGCAGGTATGACCCTAGCCCTGAGAAGCATCCTGCCTTCGCCCAGAATGATAACACAGTATAAGGACAAAATAATTGACTTCAACAATTGGCTAAGCTTCTGGTGTCATTCAAAAGGGATCCAGTATCTGTCTGCCTGGGATGTCATGATCGACAGACCACGATGCTTTGCCAGAGATGGTCTGCACCTGTCACCCCTGGGATTCAGGTTACTGGCTAAGGCTCTTGCCGCCCCTATAATGCCTTTTTTAGGCAAAGTTCAAAGGACAAAGCCACCACTGTAATAAGTACAAGCATACAAAATCTGAAGGTAATGCTACTCAGTGCTAGAAGTGTAAACCTCAAAATGCACTCTCTTGAGGCACTCCTAAAAATGGAGAACATCGATATCTGTGCAGTAACTGAGACCTGGTTCAAGGCTCCAGAGAGCACCCCTGCAATACCAGGCTACAACTCTTACCACACTTTTTGGCCACCAAACCAGGATATTCACCAAGGATATTCACAACACCAGGCTAGTTGCCCAACACAATGCGTTTGAAATTCTCCAGGTGCAACTAACACTAGGTAAGACTGCAATCCAAATTGTAGCTTGCTACAGATCCCCCACTATGCCCCAAGATTCTCACTATGCCTTTATAAACATACTGGAAAATATTAAGATACAACCAAACACCCTAATACTGGGTGATTTCAACTACCCTGCCATTAACTGGGAAAACTACTCATGTACCAACACCTTTGCCCAATGGTTCTTGGAATTCATAAATTCCAACACCCTGGATCAACTAATCCTTAGTCCCACCAGGGGCTCCAATATCCTAGATCTGGCCATTACCAACATGGGAAATCGATGCTCCACACCTATGGTCAGCCCCTCGTTGGTCAGGTCTGACCATAAGCTAATCACCCTTGACATCCACATCCCACCCCCACCCTCCAGTAAGGAAACCTCTGTAAAAAACTTCTCCAAAGCCAACTTCATGCTACTCAAGTCAGAAGTGACAAACTTCATGACACCCATGCAGATGGAAACTGAAAGTTCGACTGCTGAATCCTACACTAAGGCACTGCATGAGCACATCCACTTGTGCATGAATCGTGCCAACCCCAATAAAACCAAGACGGTCTCCTCCAAAAAAAGGAAGCCAATCTGGTGGTCCCTTGCCATAAACAAACTTTACAACAAAAGGAAGAAACTGTTGCAGAAAAGAGGAAAATCCCAAGATGCAAAAAACTCCCTTACCAGCCTCAGTAAGAAGCTGAGATCCCTCATAAAATCCTCCAAAGCTAGTTACGAAAAAAAAATTGCCAAAGATTCCAAAGACAACCACAAAGCATTCTATAGCTATGTCAAGAATCTAAATGATAGTTCTCAGATCTGCTCTGAGCTACAACAGAATGGCATTAAATATACTGATCCCAAGGATATTGCCAATATCCTGGCAGATCGATTCAGTGCAAACTTCACCCCCCACCCCCTAAAAGGCCCATCTCAATACTGAAGGATTGCTAAATTCCGGCAATAACAGCCACACAGGTAAAACACACACTATCCAAAGCTAAGAATACAGCATCCATGGGACCAGATGACATCCCAGGCTGTGTACTACATGAACTGCAAAATGAACTGGCACCCCACCTAAGTGTCATGTTTAATCATAGCCTCACCTCAGGCTTCATGCCCACTGAGTGGCGTGGTGCACCAGCTACAGTTTTCCCCTCCATAAGGGGGAACCCACCTTGGATCCCAGGAACTATTGCCCCATCAGTCTGACGAGCCTGATCTGCAAGGCCATGGAACGTATTATAATGGAACTTATAAACAAAGACATTGGTAACCTTCAAACTCTGGACCTCACACAGTTTGGGTTCGTGAAGGGCCGATCTTGTCTCCTGAATCTGATTGACTTCTTCGAGTCAGTCTCCAGAGCCGTGGACAAGGGTAAGGTGGTCCACACAGCCTATCTGGACCTCACCAAGGCCTTCAACACCATCCCCCACTCTGGAATCATAGATAAACTTACTAAGCTGGGCATTAATCCCTACGTCACTCGATGGATTGCCAACTAGCTTACTGACGGAACCCATACTGTAAAAGCAGCCGTCTCCAAATCCAGCTCCAGAAAAGTGACAAGTGGAGTACCTCAGGGTTCAGTCCTGGGGCCGCTCTTGTTTGGCATCTACTTCTCTGAAGTACAGGCCAACATTAAGGGACTCTGGCTAACAAAGTTTGTAGATGACTGCAAACTGGGAGCCATTATTGAATCCCCAAATGATGTGGATGTTCTACAAAAGGGCCTTACAGAAACAGATGCTTGGTGCCAGAGCCATGGGCTCAAGCTCAGTGCCAAGAAATGTAGTTATCCCCTTTGAGAAAAATCATGTACCCATGAATTACCACATAGGTGGCAGTACACTAAACACCAAAAGTGTGATAAGAGACTTAGGGACACAGATGGACAGTGGTCTCACCTTCGATAACCACATCGCCACAACAGTCAGGAAATCCTTCTATGTGGCACATCTCATCATTAAGGGCTTTTCATCCAGAAAAAAGTAGGTCATTGTCCCACTGTACTCATCCCTCATTAGACCCATTATAGAATACAATGCCCTGTTTGGTATGTACCTCTCAAGACATGTGCAACAACTGGAAAGGCCACAGAAATACCTCACTAAAAGAATCACAGGCTTAAAGCAGATGGCCTATGCTGACAGTCTAAAAAAACTCCATCTATACTCTGTCGCATTTCATCTACTCAGAGGCGGTGTCTGCTTAACATACAAGGCCATGTCAAACCCAGAGCTGCTGGACATGCTACACTTAAAGAAATCCCAATCCCTCAGAGACAAATGCTCCAGGGATCTAAACCTTGTCATCACTATGAACAAATGCTGGAGGGATAGGTTCCTGAACCAGGGCTCCCCAGACTCTGGAATAGACTGCCCATACATGTCAAGCAGATCACCTCTTTGGCCCTCTTCAAAAGGAACCTTGATGATTGGATGGGAGATAGGAAATTCGAGTCTATATTAAAACACCGAATATTCAAAATGTCAAGTGTTCTAATATTGACCTGTTGAAAATATCGAAGAAACAGAAAACCAAATTTTTTCCTAGGGGAAAAAATTTGGTTGTCCGTTTCTGTTGCTTCGGTATTTTCAGTGCTGTGGTGGAAAGTTACGGGTCGGGTTCAGTTAAGTGTGCGATTGTGTGGACGTGAGGGTTAGGGCGAGTTAGGTGAGTTAGGGATAGGGCATGGGTAAGATGACTGTGCGATAGTGACGGACCTTAGGGTTAGGGTTTGGGTTAAGGTAAGTGGATAGTTAGTGGTGTATGTATAGTTTAGTGTAGGGTTAGGTGTAAGAGTTTAGTTGTATGTGTGTGGATTGCTGCTTGTTTGGTATGCTTGTGTTGTGTGTATGTGTTTTGGAACAGCGAATATTTTCCCTAGGAAAAAATTTGCTGTTCTGTATGTTCAATGTTTTAAATTTTTGATTAATAGGGTTCGATATTTGAACATTCTAAATTTTGAAAGTTCTGTGTTCTAATATAGACCCGGAAATTCTCCCTGGGGATCACGTCAGTCGCCCTGCTAGACAGGGGTCCAGGAAAGTAAATACAGTGGGAAGAAATAGCCCAGGAATTGTTATGGCTAGGCTTGTATAGGCCCTAGGGCCGATAGCCTAGTACCAACCTATGAACCTATGAATCCATAGGTTCCTATAGAATACTCTGAATGTCCCCTTTTGAAGACAATAGCTATCTTAATACATTAGCTGAAATCCTCATTAAATTCAACCTTTTTCTACTGGAGGACTTCAACTATCCATCAATAATATGACTGACCTACACTGCCAGTGACCGGCAAGCCCATTGTTTCCTTAACATTATGAATGCTAACTCTCTTTTGCAAATAATTAATCATCCTACTAGAGACCCCAATTATCCTTGATCCAGTTATAACAGACATGGCAAAGTCTTTGTATGTGTCGTCCCGTCTTGTAAAATAAAAATCCAGCCATAAATTAGTGACCTGTCCTTAAAACTTGTAGTACTTCCCCTTTAAATACCTCTGTGTTTCTGGACTTTTCAAAAGCAAACCTTCTTCAGTTACGCGATGAACTAAGTAAATTCTACTGTAATCCTCCTCCGATACATCCTGTTGATAAAGCTGCTGTTATCAATGCCTTTGACTTCTACTTTCATTTAAAGTGTATTGGTCATGTTCTGAAACAAGTCTAAGAAAAAAAAAACTTTGGAACTGGATATAACTGTCTTACTATACACAATACCAAACTATACAGTTTTTTTATGAAAAAAGTGTATTGTTTATGTATTTTATATTAATGATAAGGATAGCCACCTGAATTTTTTCTCAGAGCTAAAAATCACTGCCATTGTATGTATAAGGTACAGTTATTTCCATGATAAATGCATCAGTAGTGGCTTCTTTCTCCTAGAAAGACAAATTGCCAAATAACAACTAAAAACTGGAACATTTTTAAGGATGACAAACACATTCACAAAACATTAGGTGACACCACTGGGTTTGTTTATAAGACAAGTAGGGATCTTAAAAACTTTTTTCAACACCAAATCAACACTGTTACTATGAAGAAACATATGGGTACAAGAAGATGTAAGGCTTACAACCAGTGTAGTTATGTTGCTAAACAAAGAGAAATAGTAGTGGGGATACCTTCACAAAAATTTCCCCTTGTAGATAGAAATTGTGTTTCTAAAGGATTAGTTTATACAGCTTTATGTTCCAGTTGTTCAAGTTTTTATGTCGGCGAAATGAAATGCATTTTCATACAAGGATTTATGAACATAATTACACTATATTAAAAGTAATGGCAATGATTCCTTGTTCAAGCACTCATTGAATTGTTATAACTTTTCTAGATTTAATTTTGGTATCCTGGAAGTTGTTCCTAAAGACCCACGAGGAGGCCAATCGAAGACTAAATTAGAACTCAGGGAGCTTGTTTGGCAACTTAGACTAAATGCATCAGAACAACCAGGCTAAAACTAATTAATTTATATTTCTGCTGTACTTAAACTTAGGGCTGCTTAAATTTAATTTTATAAATTTATAATTGTACTTGTGTATTTTTTTAAGTGCAAGTTTTTAAAACCTGTTTTAACAAAAAATGTTGTTTTAATTTTATTTAGATTATATTATTTTTAATTAGACTTCTCTCTTGTGATTTTTTGATTGTCATATGACTCCTGAATTGTATTTAAATTATTTAATCATTGTATCGAACAGTTCTGAAACAGTCCCACTTGCAGGGACGAAAGTGCTAAACCGTTTTTACTGACGTTTTTACTGTTTATTATTTTATTGTTGTATTGTGCTGTTTCTTATTTGGCTGATTAAAATATCTTCCATCTACTACTTTGGACTCTGGCAGTGTGTTTTCACCTTTGAATCTGGAATGTGAGCTTTTGTTAATTGTAGTTTTATTGGTGGTTTGCATCATCTGACACTATGTGAGCACTGGTTTCTGGTTCTTGGTTTACGCTAGGCTGCATGGTCACATACTGGTATTACTTTTTTTTAACTTTACCAGAAAAAATAAGAATTTTCCAAGTGACAGTACACAGCAAGAATATGAGGCAAAATCAGGGACTCACACATTCTGTAAAATTCCAGAGAGTTGAGATGGCAAAATCAGGGACTCACACATTCTGTAAAATTCCAGAGAGTTGAGATGGCAATATCAGGGACTCACACATTCTGTAAAATTCCAGAGAGTTGAGATGACAATATCAGGGACTCACACATTCTGTAAAATTCCTGAGAGTTGAGATGGCAATATCAGGGACTCACACATTCTGTAAAATTCCAGAGAGTTGAGATGGCAATATCAGGGACTCACACATTCTGTAAAATTCCAGAGAGTTGAGATGGCAATATCAGGGACTCGCACATTCTGTAAAATTCCAGAGAGTTGAGATGGCAATATCAGGGACTCACACATTCTGTAAAATTCCAGAGAGTTGAGATGTATGGATTCAGCTTGTGACTTAAGTGAATGCTACGCTAGACAGGTGCATATATGTATATGTATATATATATATATATATATATATATATATATATATATATATATATATATATATATTTATATATATATATGTGTATATATCTTTATAGCAGCTAAAGCATCTAGCTATTTGAATGTTAGAAGGAACCATCATGGATGCCACTGTGCCACAGGACCATAGTACACTACAATGTCAAAAAAATACCATTGTGTTCATGACTTTATTTTCAATAATTCCAGAGGATCAGACTACCATTCCTGTACTCCCCTTATGATTTACAAAAAAAAAAAAAATAATAATAATAATAATACTTAGGTAAGTTAATAGTTATGTGCCAATAGTTATGCCTAAATGCTGGGTTTATAAGTAAACACACTTTGCTCTGCAGGTGCAACTTCAACTCCAGTACACAACACTTGCTCTTTGTAAAGCTAGTGTCCATCCATCCGTTGGATTGTCAGTGTCCTTTGGCTCAGCAGGCACTGAGGTAACACGCAGCACAACATTGTTCAAAACTATTGATCCTTTTTGTCACCAGCAAACACGAAGGGTGAGCTACTTTCCCTTTAAATGCAGACATAATTTTACATACATTCTGTTGCACTGCCCTGCCAAGTCTGTCATGGTTGTGGGGATGAGGTCACTGAAGCCAACAGGAATGGGGACGTTAAAAATTTGGAATGAGAATAAAGAAGGAAGTATTGGGCTAAGCATAATAATACTATGAGTGTATTGACTCGAAAGAAACATACCAACCAATTTTAGATGTAAATAAAGTTTAAAAAAAATGGAAAATGCACCCCACCACCACCTACAATAATGGAAAAAGCCAAAGGTTATTAATTAAGGTAAGGTGACTAATTTGAAGGGAGAAATGATAGGTGAAAAATACTAGTGCAGTTGATTTAAAATGAGGGGGTGACTTGGATAAGGGAAATGGGCCTAGGGTTGGATACTTTTTTAACAACACTTTACTAAAAGTGTGCTGAATGACATGCAATCATACTGATCCATTGGTCAGAACTCAAGAGAAAAGACATTTGTGGTAATGCTCATGGGTCCCCACAGCTAGCACTGGCTCCTAGGCAGCTGTCTAGGGAGCCTTGTGATGGATCAAGCACTGCCACCTAGTATCAATCTCCACAACAATCTTTTTATCGTCACTAAAATGCAGATAAAAGTTTTTATTCCCTTCATTATTTTACAGTGAGATCACTAGCAATTCCACTTCATCTTTAGCTGCAGAGGGCCAGATTCCAAAAGAAAGTTGCAGACAATGCAATACGCTGAAGGAAGATGTCAGCACACCAGCAGCAGATGTGATTCTACATTGTGTGCTAAAACAAGACCAGGTAATTATCTATTCAGCATAACATAATTACGGACTCCACTCATGTCTGCCATATTCCAAAATACAATGGGAGCGCCCGATACAACTTAAATGTGACAAAGTACTTTGTAGAGGACTTTCCGATAGCACTTGGTGAAGGCCATATGTGCTTTATTTTAATGCCACTATAGTCCACATTAAACATATGACTTTCAGAAATCCCCATAAATTGTCTGTTTACACAGGGATTATAGGTTAGTTAGAAATAACTATGGCTATATATTTAATTCCAACCATATCTGCAGTTCACCAGGGAAGTTTCCTTTTTATCCATACAGCTGCATAAGGTGAAATCTCCTTGCCACTGATTGACATTTACCCATCAGTATACATATTGTTTAATTCTAACCCCCTCCTTTATGTAACAGACAGATTGTAATACAGATAATTACAAAAAAAATGCCTGAAAACATGTATCAGTTGATTTATACAGAATAATGGTAACATAAGTATGTGATAATAGCACTGTAATTTACCACAACAAAGCCAGCAAGTGATAGCTTACCTTTTGAAGTTAACTGTATATCGGCTATACTTTAAAGCAAATTTAGCTATGCACAAACAGCTTCTAAATACCAATTACATAATTAACATATATTACATAAAGTAAAATATTTCCCCAAAGCAATTATGAAATAAGAAATGTTTGCTATGATGCAAAAGAAAAATATGCTTTTTATTAATACAAGGTTTTGAAATAAGACAAAAGAAATATTTTTTCGAAAGTAAGGTTGAACTTGATACAATGTTTGAAATAAATGTTTCTTTCTAAGAAGCAGAAATGCAAGGCTTGAACTGCAAAGTTAAAAATAAATACAGAAAGTATGACATCCTTAGCAACAAGCTATCTCAGTCAAACATCTACTAGAGAAATTTCTGAGGAAATAAAACATGCTTAGATTAACTTACCTGTGAATATATGTGGTTTAGAATTGGTTCACGGAAAGAACATGTATAGTTTACCTTGTTTGTGAAGACGTGATTGTGGACTTACACTTAAACTGATATAGTAAAATGGCATCCTGTTATGACTGACTGAAACATACAAAGAGACATTTGATATTTTTAACAGGGACTTTTTTGTGAGTCTTCAGATGCAGAAATGAAAGAAGTAAAATGCAGACACTTCAACTGATGCATAGATAACATGGAACAAGAATCAGTCATGCAAACCACAAAGACACTAGGAAATAGCATCTGCTGCTATCAAAAAATAGTATATAAGCTGAGCATTGCTTGCTCTTTTTTAGAGCCGTCTTGATCAAGTGTGCATTGACCCTAGACATGACACAGTTTGTGAGAAGCAAAGACTTTTTTCTAGCTATGTTATAATAGAATTGAAATAACTCAGACAGTGTAACTGCTTGGCAATATTTTGTATTCCAAAATAAGCTACAATGGATACAGTAGTACATTGTAAGTCTGGTCACTTTGCAATTATAAATAATTTAACAGTGGCGAGTTAGCCAGACGTCGAACCTAAAAGGGAATGCCAGCACTTCCCACAGAAATGAAACTACAGTGCGGTGATGTGCTTATAAAAAACTTCCAGAAAGGGGGACCATGGGATAGTAACTGGCAAGGTCCCTATGAGGTGACAGAACAGATAGTATACAGAATACAGAAGGTAAACAAAGGAAAATATTAATCCTAGGAAACAGGGGATATCCAAGCAAAAGCAGCACACCATGTTGGGTCATAGAAATCAGTGTAAGTTAATAAAAGTCAGACAGTGTCAGGAAAGTAACAGTCTGTTAACAGTTTTAGGAAAGTAACAGTCAGTTTAAATTTGTTTCTAGATGCTAATATACCCATTTGGAAGGAAGCCAGAGAAAACGGAGGAAACTAGACCCCCCACATGGAGATGCAAGCTTTGGGGGTGCATGTTAATGATCATATGCATTTTGATACTATTGTATATATTGTTTACAATAGCAATGTATGGACAGGACAAGGCAATCCAAAAAAGAAATGTAAATACAAAAGGAAATAAAAATAAAAAAGTGGCAAAGAAAAACTGGGAAGACATACTCAAATAAAATAGATCATGAGAACAGGGACATCATGATTGGATGCCTGATTTCAATACATTTTTTGGCTATGCAAAAATTTTTTGCAAAGGCATATAACAAGTCAAATTGTATTTGTAGCCACATTCCTTACAGAGGGAAAATGCCATTACATGCAGTCACTGTAGAGGTTATAGATACAGGATTTATGTTTAAAGGGTTTTATAAAAATAGAGACGTAAGACAATCGGCCATAAAAGAACATTTACAGTTGATGGAAGCAGAAAGTAGGATACTCTGTTTTCAAAAGAAAGGGACAGTCAGGGTTGGTATTAGTAATTGTAACTATTCCATTACTTTACATCAACTCTGGTCACGGAAAAAGCTTGAGTATCATAAAATAAAAACAGTAAGGGGGTCAACACATAATACTTTTTTTAAGGAAAGGATGAAAGACTTCTTTACAAATGGCTACCGATAGGTTGGCAGGAATCCTGTTACATAGGGTATGCAGCTCCAATGATGAAAATTACTCACACATTACCAGAGGGCATGGTAAGAAATCACCAGAAGAAGAGGGAGGTTCATAATAGTTTTTTCCAAAATAGGAAAAAATTTAAAACAGCCGGACATAGGAAATAGTGTTATTTCAGGAGTTGGGATCTTTCCCTGGTATGGTGCCACCAAGGCAATCTGGGAATTACAGAAAGTTGCAAAGCGATGGAAGTTTTAGCAAATGCAACTTATGGAGCTATCTCAGATATAACAGAGGAGATGTGTTAAAATTTGTGTTAATAAAACTGTTAAACAAGTAACTGTTGTTAACAATGAAGAAAGGCTATTAAATACAGAGGATCGCATTTTCCTGTAGATTGCATTTTTCTTTAGCTTAATTAAAAAAAGGTGGGATTGATAGATATTATATAAAGTAAAATATTTTCCCCAAAGCAATTATGAAATAAGAAATGTTTGCTATGATGCAAAAGAAAAATATGCTTTTTATTAATACAAGGTTTTGAAATAAGACAAAAGGAATATTTTCTTCTAAAGCAAGGTTTAACTTGATACAAGGTTTGAAATAAATGTTTCTTTCTAAAAAGCAGAAATGCAAGGTTTGAACTGCAAAGTTAAAAATAAATACAGGAAGTATGACGTCCTTAGCAGCACGTTATCTCAGTTAGACACCTGTTAGAGAAATTTCTGAGGAAATAAAACATGATTAGTTTAACTTACCTGTGAATATATGTGATTTAGAACTGGTTCATGGAAAGAAGAACATGTCTAGTTTAACTTGTTTATGAAGACGTGGTTGTGGACTTAGGTTTAAAGTGATACAGTAAAATGGCATCTTCTTATGACTGACTGAAACATACAAAGGCACATTTGATATTTTTAACAGGGACTTTTTTGTGAGTCTTCAGATGCAGAAATGAAAGAAATAAAATACAGACACGTCAACTGATGCAAAGATGACATGTAACAAGAATCAGTCATGCAACCCACAAAGACACTAGGAAATAACATCTGCTGCTATCTAAAAAGAATATATAAGCTGAGCATTGCTTGCTCTTTTTTAGAGCCATCTTGATCAAGTGTGCATTGATCATAGGCATGGCACAGTTCATGAGAAGCAAAGACTTTTTTCTAGCTATGTTATAATAGAATTGAAATAACTCAGTGTAACTGCTTGGCAATATTTTGTATTCTAAAATAAACTACAATGGATACAGTAATACATTGTAAGTCTGGTCATTTTGCCATTATAAATAATTTAACAATCACAATTAATGAGGTTCATTAACATTCAATGTTTTGGAATCCAATTTTTGAACCTCTATGTAAGTTCTTGAAACTCAGCACATTAACCAACAGCTCGCTGTAAGTGTAAGGTGCTCAGTGCAACTACTCAATAGGTATAATTAAATGGGAATATCCCTCTAACATTTGCCCAGTGCCCTCCAACAGTCTGCTACAATCCTGTATGCACCAACTTTAAAATGCAGTATTGATACATTTACTGCTCATACCATTGCTACCTGCGAACTGAGTGGGACCTCAGTTAGCATTTTTTGGAAGTCAATTTTCAACAACTTTCAACTATAACAGTGAGGATATCAATGAAAAGGAGGTTTCGTTGTGTCTGGGTGCAAAATGTACCAAAGAGGAGACCACCCAGATGCTCCCTGTGTGTGCTGGACATGAGCAGATGATGATGCGAGCATGCCCCCGTGCCTTCATGATTATCGATATATGGAGCCGCATTGTGAGTGAGCACCACAGATGGACTGGGATTTACCAGACTGGAGTACACGTCCACCATGGTGATCATGATTTACATTGGAGAGATGCAGAGGATCTTCACCAGAGGTCCAATGTCAGCTAACAGATGCCTACAGTAAGTTACATAATCCACACCTTGACACCTACAGTAACATATATGTATTTAGTAAGCTTATTTGTTGTGTGACTCTGTTTGAAATGTATTTTATGGGTATCTGTATTGACAATAGTAATGCAAATGTTGGAATTTTTGTTCCACTCATTAAAGCCACCATTAGCATACCAGACAACACAGTCTGAGGTTATCTGCAACTCTACTGTGCCAGTGAACACATTACGCAGGGCTGGTAATTATGACTGTATATTCATATGGGCTTAACACATATAACTATTACTGATATCACACAGTATCTGCTTTTATAATAAGTAATGAACTATGATGGCTGTTAGTTCAAATGTTTAAGCAGTATGGCAAAGTGACTGCTGTTCTCCTATGTGCGTTGAAATCCCATTGTAGCCTATCTTGAAAATATTGGTGGTTATTTATGTAATATTGCACATCACATATGGAACACCTATTGTTGTTTAGTAACTTATAGAGTACAGATTTTTACACATTTAGCATGGCCGTGCTGCACTGTCTCCTACAGTGCTTAGTCTGCAGATGACTATGGATATCTCCATTATTTGCAAAGTTTCTAGAAACATTATACTTCTGTTAATAATGTATGTGCAAATGCTGGGTAATACATACATTAATATGTTACCTATACAGTTTGAATTACACAACATTAAGTTATAATCCATTACTTTTGTCATTGACTGCCCTCTGACCTACATTACATGTGCATGTATTAAATCCCACAGATGAGCAATAATCCCTCTAATGTCTACTTATGTGTTTCAAGCACAGTCCAATGTCTTATTGCAAACTATGACAGTTGGGATCTGAAGAGTTATAGCTGTTTGTTATCGCTGTGAACAATGTGATGACATGCAGTCACTAATGGGTAGTTTTGGTGTTCAAATCCACAGCACATGGCAGCACTTGTATGTTTCTATAACTTGACATGCAGCGTACACACACAACTTCTTATTTTATTGTGTATGTAATTCTTCCCTGTATATTTGTAGATGTAAGTTTTTTTAATGTCTGTCAATCCATGCAAGCACAGCCAAAATCAATTAACTGGGCAGGTAAGATTCAGGTTTGTACTGTGGACATAGGTGACAGTAGTAGGTCTGAATGTTGGTTCCTCCGGTTTTTACAGTAGTCCTCATGGGTGTACAGTATTGAGAATGACGCAACAATGAGTGAATGTGCAAAATGGGATATTGTATTTTATGTCAGACATGTAATAGTCTACATTGCAGTCATACATTGACCTGAAGAAGTCCTTCTGTTGCTGTGATGCATCCTTTTTCCTGTATGCAGGTGAAGAAGAGTGCACCTGAAATCTGGCATTGTACACAGGGTATGCACAGGCTTAAGGAACAGCGGAGGGAGAGAGGTATGTGTTATCAGTGTCCACCTTTATTTCTCCATAAATACTCCTAACATAGTTAATACTTCATGTTTAAATGTGATTCTTAGGACCTTCAGGCATGCTAACGTTTGTCAGACTTCCCATAATGCATCTGTAAGGTAAGTGTGATACTCATTGACTTATTAAGAATAACAGTAATGTGTACATACATTTAAGTTCAATCTTGCCTTAAGAGTTATCAACATAATTTTTTGGACAGCCTGAGTTTATGCAATTTTTGTTGGCACAGCCTAAATGAAAGACGTTTTGTTTAACTGTCTTATTGTTTTTTTCTTTTTTGTTTTGTTTTTATATGTAAATGTCTTTGTCTAGTTGCTGCTCTTTAACTGACAGATGTTGGTTCTCAGTGACTTTTGTGTTGTGTATGACTTGTATATTCTATTGTGGTGTGTGTATCTGCTGTCTGAATCTCTGCATTCTTAATGTGGTCAGAAGACATTTGCTAGCATTTACCTGCATTACCTGTCTCTTGTAATGCTATTTAACTGCATTGTGATGGTTTGTTAAATACAGAATTGCATATCATTTGTTGTCATTGTTGCCCCCCAAGCTACTCCTGCTTTTCTAGTAAGTCTAAATGCTACTTAGTATATTCATGATAATTATCACATTGTTTTAACTGTGCAGGTGCATATATAAGCATAATACAAACATAGATAGTGACGGGGTCGGCTATGTATGTATGTCATACACATAAATTTTACCTCTCAAATTCTTTTGCTGTGCTTGCATTGTGCAGTTGTCTTAAATATTTTCAATTCCATTTCAGTTATATGATGTAATGTCACCTCCATTAGCTATGTTGCATTGCTTATCTCATTTGCATACATTTTAAGTGTACCATTGCTTGTTATTCTTACAATATCTTTTGAACATGCATCTTTTACTCACAAGCTGTCAACATGACACATTACTTGCACATAATAATAATACATTATAGTGGAAATGTAAATGCCATAATGACACCTCAACATAAATATGTGAGAAACACTTCAAGTGGGCCATGTTTTCTCAGCATAAGTTTTTGTCATTGGGGTAAGTTTTATATGATAAGGGGGTTGTGTTAGGTATATATAGTAACTGGTTTGTATTATTGCTATTGGTGGCTGGTATGTTGTATACTAGTGACCAATATGTGATGTTCTGTAGTACATGAATAAGAGGACATGATATTGTGCAATTGTGATAGTGCAGTTGCTATTATTGCAACATTGCGCATTTTGTTATATAAAATATAAAAAAACCCTATGGGATACATCTCCTGACAATTATGGTGTAATGACAAATGTGCTGTATTGTGATATAACTTGAGCAAACATTTCACATATCCTGTCTCATATGTTTTGATTATATTACTTGCATATCATATACTCTCTTAAGAATTATGCTGGTGCACATCCAATTGTGTTTTATTACAGACATGTTTTGCATATAGCTATAATGTTTGTTACAAAGCATTTTGTATATTAGTATGGATTGAATTCACAGGGTCATAGGAGGTTATTAGACTAATGACCCCAGGGCATGGATTGAATTCATAGGATCATAGGATCATATGAGTTTACTAGGCTATTGGCCCCAGGACTCTTACATGCCTAGCCAAGTTCAACCCCTGTTCTCAAGGATGTCTGGTTCAAGCAGACACTAAAATCAGCACCTATTGCCCCTGTCCAAGAGGGACACAGGTGGAAACCCTATGGTGAATATTTGGGTACACATCCAGTTGTCCAAATTACACTTAAATAGGGCCAACAAGGGGCTTTGTTTAACATGAATAGGAAGCTTGCTCCAAAGGTAGGGCAACCTCTGTGAGACAAATCTGTCTCTCCAGCAAGTTCTGTTGATGCCACATACCAGGTTAAGGTCCTTTGAACGAGTGACCCATGTGCCATTTGACCTGCGAATGTGCAGCATTTCCATTAAAGCTGGGTCAGAGATTGCTCTAGATGCAAGGCACAGGTCGCCGCTGAGCAGTCTGTACAACACAGAGTAAAGTGACAATGATTTTAATCTGTCCGCATAAGACAGATCTCAAAGACCCAGAATTTTCTTTGTAGGGAACCTTTGTAGTCTCTCCATTTGCTTCAGGTGACTGACCTTACATCACATACAATGTTACAGTTGGATAAGGTTACAGAGTATTTGTAATATCACATACATAAGAGTTACCCCATGTAGATTGTGTAAGTTTGTATGACATGTTATATAGTCATTGATTTTCTGTGAATACCTATTACGTATGTATAATATTTTTTCTCCTGTGTTGATCTTTGACAGAGTGTGGGACTCATGGTGGCTCACCAGTCGTACACCAAAGACGATGAAGTGCTGATCCAGTGCCAGCCATCCTGGACTCTGAGGACCAGGATGATGACCATGACAGGGCAGTGGACAATAGCAGACTGGACCCTACATGCTTATTTATTCATTTATTTAACATTTGTTGACTGGGAAAGTCCAACTAGGGCAGAGCAGATTTTCAGCAGAGGCCCAGGGAGAAATGCTCCAGATGCATGTGCCATTGGTTTTGTTGCTCATCATAGAAGACATCCACTACCATACCAGGAAGACAATTTTCAGGACCAGATCTAGGGACATATTGACAGACATCTTCCAGACATGGATAAGGGACCTGATGGACAACTTCTTTCTGGTCATGGCACAGGCCATGTGCCACTCCTTCCTGGAGATTGCTATAAAGCTCTTTTGTGATGTTCGACACTATCATGGTGGCACCTCAGGGTTGTAAGCACTGTCTATGTGATCCACTTCTGTAATGTTGCCACTATGGCAGCTTTCTATGGTATAGGTGCAATTGTGTGGACATCGCATATTGGTTCATAGGTAGGTACTAGGCTATCTGCCCCAGGGCATTTATAAGCCTAGCCAGAGTGTGTCAGCTTTTGCTGCCCCATTGATTAATTAACTGAGCCTCTGTCAAGAAGAGCCAATGAAGTGATCCCAGGGGTGTATTTTCTGTTACCCATCCACTCGTCAAGGTTTCTCTTGAAGAGTGTTAGTGAGGGGCTCTGCCTAATGTAGTTAGGAATTTTGTTCCAAAGCATGGGGAGTCTCTGTGACAGGAATCTATCCCTCTAGCATGTTCTATTTATTGCTGTGGTGAAGTTTAGCTCACTAAAGCGAGTGGCTCACAGTGACTTGGATTTCTTTAAGTGGAGCATGTCCATCAATTCTGAGTTGGACATGGCTTTGTAAGTCAGGCAGAGATCACCTCTGAGTAAGCGATATGCCACTGAGTACAGCTGGAGTTTTTCCAGTCAGGCTGCATAGGACATATGTTTGAGACCAGTAATCCTCTTGGTGAGGTACTTTTGTGGTCTTTCCAGCTGTTGGAAGTGTCTTGTGGGGTACATCCCAAAAGGGGCATTGTACTCTATGATGGGTCTGATGAGTAATGACTAGAGGGGCACTATAACATCTTTATTTCTAGATGTGAACCTTTTAGTAATTAGATGGGCTACATAGAAGGATTTCCTAACTACTTTGGCAATATGATTGTCAAAGGAGAGATTACTATCTACCTGGGTCCCCAGATCTCTTATTACCTCTTCTGTATTAAGGGGGCTGCCACCTATGTGGTAATTCATGGGTGTTTTGTTTTTCCCAAATGGCATGACTATGCATTTTTTGTCATTTAGCTTGAGACCATGACATTGATACCAGTGTCCATCTCAGTAAGGCCCTTTTGGAGAATGTCCGTGTCAGCCGGAGAGTCAGTTATGGCTCCCGGTTTGCAGTCACCGGCGAACTTGATTAGCCATAGTCCTCCTGTGTTTGCCTGTACTTCTGAGAAGTATATGCCGAACAGTAGAGGTCCCAGGACCGAGCCTTGTGGGACACCACTTGTGACTGGTTTAGAGTCGGACCTGGAGCCCGCTATTTTTACCATGTGAGTTCTGTCTGTAAACCAGTTGGCAACCCATCTCGTGATGTAGGGGTTTATGTTCAGGCTGGTGAGTTTTTCTATAATTTCCAAGTGGGGAATGGTGTCAAAAGCCTTGGTGAGGTCAAGGTAGGCTGTGTGAACTACCTTCCCCTCATCTACGGCCTTGGCAACTGTCTCGAAGAAGTCAACCAGGTTAAGTAGGCATGATCTGCCCTTAACAAAGCCAAACTGGGTCAGGTCAAGTGTTTGGAGGTTCCCAATGTCTTTGTTAATGAGTTCCATGATGATGCGCTCCATAGCCTTGCAGTCCCAGGCTAGTCAGGCTTATGGGGCGATTAGTTACCAGGGTCAGTTGTGGCCCCTCCTTTGTGGAGTGGAATAACAGTTGCTGTGAACCATTCTATGGGCACGTAGCCTGTAGAGAGGTTGAGGTTGAACAGTATGTTTAGGTGGGAGGTCAGTTTGTTCTGTAGTTCGTGCAAAATGTAGCCTGAGACACCATCTGGCCCCATTGACGCTGTGCTTTTGGCTTTTGAAAGGCCTGCTTTCACCTGTGCGTCTGTGATTTCCGGGACACTACACTTTTCCAGTATTGTTGTGGGCCATTTTGGGGGTGAGAGGGGGGTGAAGTTTGCAATGAATCTATCTGCCAGGATGTTGGCAATATCAGTGGGTTCAGTATATTTTGTGCTATTTTGCACTAGCTCAGAGCATATCTGCGAGTTGCCACTTAGATTCTTGACATAGCTAAATAAGGCTTTGTGGTTATCTTTCAAATCCTTGGCTATTTTTCTTTCAAAGTTAGCCTTGGAAGATTTTATCACAGGCCTAAAGCAGATGCCCTACACTGACCACCTTAAAAAGCTCCAGCTATATTCTGTCGCATATCGTCTACTCAGAGGCAATCTCTGCTTAACATACAAGGCCATGTCAAACCCAGAGCTGTTGGACATGCTACACTTAAAGAAATCCCAATCCCTCAGAGCAACACGCTCCAGGAATCTAAACCTTGTCATCACAATAAACAAAACATGCTGGAGGGATAGGTTCCTGACCCAGAGACTCCCCAGACTCTGGAATAGATTGCCCATACATGTCAAGCAGAGTGCCTCTTTGGCCCTCTTCAAAAGGAGCCTTGACGATTGGATGGGAGAAAGGAAATTCACCCCGGGGATCATGTCAGTCGCCCTGCTAGACAGGGGTCCAGGGAAGTAAATTGTGGGGGAAGAAATGGCCAGGGAATTGTTATGGCTAGGCTTGTATAGGCCCTAGGTTTGATAGCCTAGTACCAACCTATGAACCTTATGAACTTATGAACCTTAGTTTCTTACTGATACTGATCAGGGATGTCTTTCCTTCTTGGGATTTGCTTTTTTTCTGAACTAGTTTCCTTTTTCTATTGTATAGCCTGTTTATGGCAGGGGTCCATCAGACTGGTTTCCTTCTCTTAGAGGAGTGAGTCTTGGTTTTGCTAGGGATGGCATGATCCATGTATCCTTGTAGGTGCTCATAGAGTGCATTGGTAAAGGTTCCTGCATCTTGGACACTGTTATCCTTTAGCGTGGGGGCTGTGAAACTTACCACCTCTGTCTTAAGTAAGGTGAAGTTTGCTACAGAAAAGTTTTTCACTGTGGTTTCCTTGGTTGGAGGTGGTAGTGTGGTGTGGACATCCAGAGTGGTTATTTTATGGTCTGATCTAACCAGTGACGGGTTGACCTCTGGTGTGTAACACCTGTCACCCATGTTGGTGATTACCAGGTCCAATATGTTTTTACCTCTGGTAGGGGAGTTTACCAGCTGATCCAGGGCATTTAAGTTAATAAATTCCAGGAAGCGCTGGACCTGAGAGTTTGTACTTGAGTAGTTTTCCTAGTTAACGGTAGGGTAATTGAAATCACCCAATATCAGGGTGTTTGGTAGGACCTTCATGTTTTCCAGTGTCTCCAGAAAGGTGGAATGGTGGTCCTGGGTCATGGAGGGTGATCTGTAGCAGGCCACAATTTGCATTGCAGATTCGCCTGATGTTAGTTGCACATGGATGATCTCAGAGGTATCATGCTGTGCCACTAACCTGGAGGTGTAGGTATCCTTGATGAAAATGGATACACCCCCTCCTTCTGTGTTTCGGTCCATGTTCTGTGGCCGACATGTGTGGTATGAGTTGTAGCCTGGTAGTGCTGGGGTGCTCTGTGGAGCCTTGAACCAGGTTTCAGTTACTGCACAGGTGTAGATGTTCTCCATACTGAGGAGTGTTTCGAGCGTGTGCATTTTGAGATTTAAACTCCTGGCGTTGAGTAGCATAACCCTCATTTTTTTATTTTGATGTTTATGGAGGTGGGTTTGACTTTTGAGCCTTGCCTAAAAAGGCACTATGGGGGCAGAAAGAGCCTTGGCCAGTATTCGAAAGCCTAGTGGTGACAGGTGTAAGCTGTCTCTTATGAAGCAACGAGGCCTGTCGAGCATGTTGTCCCAGGCTGACAGACACTGGATCCCCTTTGAATGACACCAGAAGCTTAGCCAATTGTTGAAATTGATCATTTTTTTTCTTTATACTGCGGTATCATTCTTGGCGAGGGCAGGATGCTACTCAGGGTCAGGGATATACCTGACTGGGCTACATGATCAGAGAGCTCTTCCATGTCTCTTTTCATGTAGTCCAGGGAGGAACGTCTCAGGTCATTCACACCAACATGAACAATGACAGAGTCATATTTGTACTTGTTCTGGAGTGACCTGAGTGCTTGTGTTATGTGGCGGATTCTGGCTCCTGACAGGCAGCTAACAGTAACTTTCTCCTTGTCCAGCCTAGTGAGTGGGACGTCAGTGTGCCTGACTATAGAGTCACCTATTACTAGTGTGTTAGGTATGTTATTTCGCCTTAAGGGCTGTGATTGCGCGGCACACTGATTTTGTGATTTATGTGTTGTCTGGTTTGTGACGGGAGGTGCAGGTTTTTTGGGTGTCTGTTTTAGAGGTCTGTGATGCTTTTGCAGGTTTTTATTTAGAGCCTCCGAGTATGATTTTGTGTATTTATGTGTATTTTTTGCCAGTGCTGGTTTAGTATGTCTATGTGAGGTTGGAGGTGTGGTGCAAGTGATAACCTTCTCCTCATGACTGCCTGTTCCAGTCTTGGGTGGAGAGAGCTTAGCCTCTAATTTAGCTATATAATTGCATCTCTCGCATATGTTAATGTTTTGTGGTAGGAGAAGAGGGTTGTCTGTGTACATGATGCAGTTGTAACATTGCCTCAGGATACCCAGGTTCACCAGCTGGACTGCAGGGTATACCTGAAATTTCCCTTTGGTCATGCCTGAATAGTAGGGTGAGCTGCTTAGTCGCTTGGTTGCTGAGGGGTGAATAATGAGCCTTGCCCTGCTGGGCAATCAAGTGTCGGGGTATATTAGTGCTTGCTATTAGGTCTGAGCAAGTGCTGGACTGTAGGATGTTTTTTAAGTGCTTAGGTTGAGAGTTAGACTACTTTCAAAACTGAAGAAGGGACTTGGTGGAACTGGGATAAATTTAGCCCTAGCTAACTGGCGCTGCCCGGATGTGGTGTCATGCTTTTCTGACGTGCAGCATAATGTGCACTGCACATATCATGTCATATGTTCATAGGTTGGCACTAGGCTATCAGCCCTAGGGCCTATATAAGCCTAGCCATAACAATTCCCTGGCTATTTCTTCCCACAGTATTTACTTCTCTGGACCCCTGTCTAGCAGGGCAACTGACATGTGGCATTCTGTTGTTGCTGCAGTATGGTACACATTACCAAATTACACATGCAGTAACCACTATTATTTACATGATTATGCTGTTATTACTGCATACCTTGCTTCATATGGGCAGGGGTGCTATTACTTAAATCTGTGTGTGTGTACTCCTATGTATGCAGTGCAGCATAATATTAACTCTGGCCCTGTATGTGGCAGCTATGACTGCTGCGGTTAGCATACTGCAAGTGAGACAAGATTGCTCTGCTTGTGTTGTTCTGGTATATACTTAGGTGGGATGACAACAGCTCCCTTACTACATTATTCACATTTTTCTCACATACATTACTGAGGTGGGTCTGGTGTGTTTATTTGTACATATTATCCATGTGTATTTATTGCACCCATTTCTGTATTAGTGGTTGCTGTCTTATGTCTATTCAACAACATGGCATGTCCTTGCTTATGTGATTTATATCACACTGTGTCATGCTGTCACATTGGGATAATGGCCTTGTGGCCATAAGAGGAGGATAATTTTCCCTATCTGTAATGTTTCTGTGTGATAGCCTGATGTGTGCAGAAACCCCACAGTGTTGTCTCAGTAACCATGCATGGGTTGAATTATGGCTACTGTTGGAACATGTACTTCTGTGAGAATATACATCTCAGCCCATGCTTCTACATGCTGCAATACCCACTTCTTTTGGTTGCTAGTCAATAGGGTTGCCACCTTTTCAAAAGCCCAGAGTGGGACATTTTTGGTAGAAATGTGAGATTTTGCAGGACAAAACATACCCACGGCTAGTGCAAGGGACAGAGCTTCACTTTTTTGCCAAAAAAAGCTTATTTTTGTAGCATTTCCACTGCTTGTGCTTTTCACATACTATTTATGTATTTCCAATATAAAATAACTGTTTTATGCAACTATTAAAGAAAACTGAAGAAATATATTTTGTCTTAAAATCTCAGGACATTTGCCAGTTTTAGTTTTTTTTGCAGGACACAACTGCCCAAAGTGGGACTGTCCCTCGCAAAGAGGGACAGGTGGTAACCCTACTAGTCAGCCAATGGGTCAAGCTTCCTCCCTTTCAGGGTGGATGAGTTGCTATCTGCCACTCACTCTCACATTTCTCCAGCTGATATCTTCAATGTCTGGACTAATAATTGATCTCAGGTAATCTGAGTCACATTTACTGCTTTATCATTCTGCACCATATAGTGGACATCTTTCACTCAAGATTTATTGAAAGATTTAGTTAGTTGTATTATCAGATCTCCACTCAGTTGTGTCGGAATTCTAAAGAGAATCCCATCTGGCCATATTGTCTGGTAAGTGCTTGGATTTTCAAGTTCTTTCAGGACCCTTTCCTCATGAGAGGATTATTATGGGTAAAACTATTGCATAGTTTTGATAAAGCTCCTTCTTTACTTTGTGAACATTGAACAAGAACATTCATTCTTTTAGTGAGCCTGTTTTTTCACTATTTCTTCTGTCCAAATGCCATTCAGTTTTTAGATTTGCCTCACATAAATGTCCCCGAATGTATTTCTAAATGGCTTAATATATGCATGTCTTTATCTGCTTGAGCTTGTTTTCCTTTGACTTCTATACTGTTTCTTTCTACATTAATTGGTTTATGCCCCTAGTGTCTTTCTTCTGTTTCTTTATACTTCTTAACACACTAAACACCTCCTTACTTGAGAACCACAGTTCTTTGTTGTCTTCTTGCAAATGTAATAATTATTTGTAAACATAGACTTGTTGACTTCATGGCATTCTTGCTGCATCCTGCATTGTTCTTCTGCCCCTCCTGTGTGCATGATAAATGCAATATTTCTCAGGATTGGATTCATCTTGACATAATTTACCTTCTAGAAGTCCAGATCATCAGTATAGATTATTCTAATCTGTCTTTAAATTGATAGTGAGCCACATTGTTTTGTGACCACTCTTTCCTAAATGACTGCCTTATTCCTGGCTCATTTTATAATAATGCACCCCTTTATACATTATATCCATGTGTATCTTGTTTTCCTAATTTTCTAGCTTTATCATATTGTTTGTATTTGTATATATGACTGATGTCTGCTTTATTAAATGTGCATTTTTTTTGGGGGGGGGGGGGTTCCAAGTGATCCTGGATGAGCAGCTGTAACCACTGCTCAGATAGTTTAAATATTCTTTTAATGTAGTTCATAATTCCGTCACACATCATCCCATTTCCCTTCTCACACAGATGCAGACTATCCTGCCAGTAGAGCCGCCCCATGTTTCTTGCCAAATGGATTCCATCTTGAATGAAATGAATGTTCTGAGACATGGACTACTTGTTCAGACAGATGTCCACCCCCATGATATGAACTGCCCTATTGTTATCAATGCCATAGACAGGTAGTACTTTTAAAAAAGATCACTGTATGAGCTACTTCTTCACTGTGCTGATCACTTACCCAGCCAGGCATCGTGTCCCTGTATGACAATAGCATTAGTATGGTACCTTGTGCAGCTGCTCCTGTGAGACTAAAGGATTGTTCCTCTTCCCTCATGGCCATGGCACCTAACATGTACCCTAATTTGCTGTCTGCTCCCACTCCTAGTTTTGCCCTCATAACTGCTAGATGCGAAAGAGAGGATGCCTTCTTCTCCTTTTTGCACATATGTGATTCTCTTGTTGTTCTCATTTTTTGAAGAGTCTTACTCCCCACCTTGAGTCCTTGCTGCTGATACAATCTTAGGAAAACTCAGCTGTGTCAGGACAGCATAATTCATGTTGAGTGATTGGAGGGATATACCTCCGATCCTATCTCTTCCCAGAAGCCATTGTGATCCAAGTGATCCATACTTTTCTAAGGTAGCAATGAGTACATGTGCTTCTGGGTAGGATATGCAATACTGAGAATATTCGTCAACTTTGCCTTGAGACACGAGATCTTCTCTCTCATTCTAAAGAAGTGCCTGAAGATGGGCAGTACAATGCTCTCCAGAAGGTGCCCCTGCAGACTTCTGCTCTGCAGGCACTGCCATCTGCAATTATTTGTACTTTAGTTGCAGTAATTAATAACTCCAATCAGTAAGCTATAACAGAAAGCCCAGTCATCAGTTGCTGCAGAAGACTTTCCTATCCTCTGTTTGTGTATAAACAGGAAACTCATATTTCTGGCAATGCCTGCTCCTATAAAATCAGGCCTATATTTAGGCTGATGGTAGGAAGGGGGTCTAAAAGAGCAATATCTCCTAACCTGATATAGGCAGCAGGTAAAGACAAATGTTGAACACATTTCTCAGAAAAGCAGCCTTTCTCTGCAAGCACCACAATACAAACACAAAGTTGAACTATTGACCTACAACAGAAGCATAAATCATAGTGAGGAGGGCAAAATGGACATATTCTTAACGTCTTTTTTTCTTTTTGTAAACATTTTATAGAGTCTGTAACCACTTTGGACTACTCTGCTGTAACTTGTTGCAACTCTGTTTATAAAGTCAAGTGCTTAATTTTTCAAACCCCACATTCATTAACAATATGTCTTTCATCTTTTTATATTCAGTACTGCAGTGCCAAATATTGCTTTCTGAAATTATTTTAAAATGTTTTGCAAAGCAAATTTTCACAGCTCCACTCCCTCTCGTTCTCTCTCTCTCTCTCTACACACACACACACACACACACACACACACACACACACACACACACACACACACACACACACACACACACACACACACACACACACACCATTCCCTGTTATCTCCAGATCTAATACTTTGCTATCACACAACACTACAGAACTTTATATTACTTAAAAAGGGTGGGTCTTTAGATATGTTACTCTCTACGTTCCACTGCATACAGAATTATTTTAACTCAATGCCATTAAAATATAAGACACACATTTTTGAGCAGGATGCATTTTTCAATACATTCATTTTGACAAATGCAACAATTTTAAGGCTCTGTGTTACTTCTCCATGGTTATAAACTGTAAAGTAAAATGTCACAGCTCCACTTGGTAACATTTGCTTGCTGTCCCATTTCATCACAGTTATATGTCACTTTCTCATCACTGAGCACACAACTTACATTTTCTTTACCCATCTGTCCATCTGTGTACACCACAACGTTCTAGTACTGGGGATGCATAAGCCAGTGTATTTCTTCATGCTGGTCACAAGCCCGGATAAACTGGGAGGGTTACATCAGGAAGGGCTTCCAGTGTAAAATTTTTAACAGATCAAATAGGAGGACAACAATACAGATTTCCATATTGGATTGGTCAAGGCCCAGGTTAACAACGACTGCCACCAGTACTGTTAGCCAACAGGGTGCTGGTGGAAACTGGGATACCGTTGGCCAAAGGAGAAGGAGAGGAAGAGGGGAAGGCATGTCCAGAGGCAGGAGGAGAGGAGGAACTTTAAGAGTATGGAAGTGAGGGAAGGAACTTTGAATGTTGGCAGTATGACTGGTAAAGGGAAAGAGCTATCCGATATGATGGAGAGAAGGAAGGTTGAAATAGTGTGGGTGCAAGACACCAGATGGAAGGGGAGTAAGGCCTAGTGTATCAGAGGAGGGTTCAAATTGTTCTACCATGATGTAGATGGGAGGAGAGATGAGGTAGGGGTTATCCTGAAGGAACAGTATGTTGAGTGTTTTGCAGGTGAAAAGAGTGTCAGATAGAGTGATGTTTATGAATCTGGAAATTGATGATGTGATGATGAATGTTATTAGTGCATATGCTCCATAAGCTGGGTGTGTGATGTATGAGAAAAAAAAAATTGTTGTGAGTTGGATGAAGTGGTGGAGCATGTACCCAAGGGTGAGAGAGTGGTGACTGGAGGGGATTTCAATGGTATGTTGATGAAAGGAACAGAGGGGATGAGGAGGTGATGGGTAGGTATGGTGTTGGGGAGAGGAATGCAGAAGGTCAGATGGCAGTGGATTTTATGAAAAGGCTGGACATGGTTGTGGTGAATATGTATTTTAATAAAAGGGAGGGGCTTAGGGTGATGTACAAAAGTGGAGGAAGATGCACATGGGTGGATTATATCCTTTGCAGGATGGCCAGTCTGAAGGAGATTAGAAACTTCAAAGTGGTGATAGGAGAAAGCACAGTTTGGCAGCATAGGATGGTGGTCTCTAGGATGACATTGGTGATCAAGAAGAAGAGGAGGAGAGTGAGGGCAGTGCCAAGGATCAAATTGTTGATTCTGCATAAGGATGACTGTAAGGTGGAGTTCAAGGAAGAGTTAAGACATGCACTGGGTAAAAGTGAAGAGTTACCAGATAGCTGGGCAGCCACAGCAGAGGTGGTAAGGGAGACAGCTGTAAAGGTGACTGGTATGACACTTGGACAGAGGAAGGAGGACATGGAGACCTGGTGGTGGAATGAGGAAGTACAGGAGAGTATACAGAGAAAGAGATTGGCGAAGAAAAAGTGGGATTGCTAGAGAGATGAAGAAAGTAGACCAGAGTATAAGGAGATGAGGTGCATGGCAAAGAGAGAGGTGGCGTAGGCTAAGGATAAGGTGTATGAAGAGTTGTATGAAAGGCTGGACACTAAGGAGTGAGAAAAGGACTTGTACTGATTGGCTAGACAGAGGGACCAAGCTAGTAAAGATGTGCAGCAGGTAAGGGTGATAAAGGATAATGAGGGAAATGTACTCACAAGCGAGGAGAGTGTGTTGAGCAGATGGAAAGAGTACTTTGAGGAGCTGATGAATTAAGAGAATGAGAAAGAGAGAGAGAGAGAGAGAGAGAAAGAGAAAGAGAAGGTTGGATGATGTGGGGCTAGTGAATCAGGAAGTGCAACAGATTAGCAAGGAGGAAGTAAAGACAGCTATGAAGACAATGAAAAATGGAAAGGCTGTTGGTCCAGATGACATACCTGTGGAAGCATGGAGGTGTTTAAGAAAGGTGGCAGTGGAGTTTTTAACCAGATTGTTTAACAAAATCTTGGAAAGTGAGGGGATGCCTGAGGGGTGGAGAAGAAATGTAATGGTACAGATTTTTAAAAATAAGGGTAATGTGCAGAGCTGTAGTAACTACAGAGGGATAAAACTATCATCCACAGCATGAAGTAATGAAAAAGAGTAGTTGAAGTTAGGTTAAGAAGGGAGGTGATGATTAGTGAGCAGCAATACAGCTTTATTCTGGGAAAGAGCACTACAGATGCGATGTTTGGTCTTAGGGTGTTGAAGGAGAAGTATAGAGGTCAAAAGAAGTTGCATTGTGTCTTTGTGGACTTGAAGAAGGCATATGACAGGGTGCCTAGAGAGGAGCTGTGGTACTGTATGTTGAAGTCAGAGTGGCAGAGAAGTATGTAAGAGTGGTACAGGATATGTATGAGGGTATTGGTGAGGTCTGCGGTAGGAATGATGGATGTGTTCAAGGTGGAAGTGGGATTACATCAAGGATCAGCTCAAAGCCCTTTCTTATTTGTGATGGTGGTGGGCAGGTTGACAGATGAGATCAAACAGGAGTCCCCGTGGTCTATGACATTTGTGGATGACATTGTGATCTGTAGTGAGAGTAGAGAACAGGTTGAGGAAACCCTGGAGAGATGGAGATATGCTCTAGAGAGGAGAAGAATGAAGGTCAGCAGGACTAAGACAGAGTATATGTACGTGAAAGAGAGGAGGACAGAGGAATGGTAAGGATGCAGGGAGTAGAGTTGGTGAAAGTGAATGAGTTTAAATATTTGGGATCAACCATTCAAAGTAAGGGTGAGTGTGGAAGAGAGGTGAAGAGGAGAGTGCAGGCAGGTTGGAGTGGGTGGAGAAGAGTGTCAGGAGTGATTTGTGACAGACGGGTACCAGTAAGAGTGAAAGGGAAGGTCTACTAGATGGTAGTGGGACCAGCTATGTTATATGGGTTGGAGATGGCAGCACTGACGAAAAGATAGGAGTCAGATCTGGATCAGAGATGGCGGAGTTAAAGATGTTAAGATTTGCATTGAGTATGACAAGGATGGACAGGATTAAAAATGAGTATGTTCGAGGGTCAGCTCAGGTTGGTTGGTTTGGAGACAAAGCCAGAGAGGCAAGATTGCATTGGTTTGAACATGTCCTGAGGAGGGATGTTGGGTATATTAGGAGAAGGATGCTAAGGATGGAGCTGTCAGGTAAGAGGAAAACAGGAAGGCCTAAGATAAGGTTTATGGATGTGGTGAGAGAGGACATGCAGGTGGTTGGTGTGACAGAGCAAGATGTAGAGGACAGGAAGAAATGAAAACAGATGATCCACTGTGGTGACCCCTAATGGAAACAGCCAAAAGAAAAAGAAGAAGAAATTAGTTAAACATGCAGAGGGATGGAGGTCTGATTTTAACACAGGTAACCAGGGTTCAATTAATAACCACTGCATTGGAGGAGTCAGGCAAGGAGGGAGGGGACTTAAGGAGTGTGGTCTGCTCACCTTTTCCAGGTGGAAGGATGGGAGCAGGTGCTTGGTGAGTTCTCTGGTGATGACTGGGTAAATCACCACACACCTTTTAAGATGGGATGGCAGTGCTGACTGCTGACAATATCCCATCGCAGAAGCAGAAGATGACCAGCACAGTTGGTCCATTTCATGACCCCTTCCCTTGAGAAGCTAGCATGAGCAAGCGATAGGGCTCAGGTAAAAAAACCTAAGCCACCCCTGATGGCTGTCAAAATGATGCCCCCCTCTTAGCTGGCTGATTTACTAGGACAGGGCTGATAATTGTCAAGCAGAGAGAGGAAAATATGCCACAACAACATTAAATAGTTAAGATACTAACTTACTTTAGCAGGTTGCATCTTTCAGTATATTCATCTTGGCAAGTAGAAGGATACTTTTCGGCTTCATTTTTTTTATTACAGCCAACCCTCAATAAGCAGTGTTATGGTATTTTGTACTTCATAACTGAAGCAGTCAGCCTTCTGCTATTCATAGGGCTGAATTACAAAAGGTCGGAGGTATTTTCACCTTCGCTTCACTCGGCTCTACATTTGACTTCTGCTTCTTAGTTCTCCCCTTCTTTACCACCAACAGCGTAAGTACTATCAATGCATTCACATTTCTTTGTATGTGGCAGATCATCTCAACCTAGACAAAAATGTATCTCCCTCATCTGCCATTCTTTCCCTAATATTCTCTGAATTAACTGTATTAACTCACACTTCCACCCAGTCTAAATTTCCTAGATTTAGTTGCAGTTCTGGGGGCCTTGCAATTTTCTTCCCATACCTTTTTTGAATTTCCTGTTCCATTTTTTCCTAACATTTCTTTGTCTTGTTTTCCCCATCACAAAGTTCCCTCACTAATGCCTTACACATCCTACCCACTATCCTCTTGAGTGTTCCTTATACCCTTCTGGGCTCAATTAATAACCTTATTATTATGTCAGATTTTGCCAGAACATTATATATTCCTCTATATCGCATTATTTCCCTTCCCTGCAGATGCAATCTCAAAAGAAAGTCTTTCCCAGTACAATCTCTCTTCCCCATCTTGTGTTTGCTGCCAAAAGTATATCTTCTTTTCTCCTTCCCCACCACCTATTGGTCACCATATTATTTATATCAAATTGTTGCTTTGCTAAACTTGTGGGCTGCAGCTCAAAGTTCCACTTTAGATATCTTTTCTGAATAGTTTCAACAAACAGTCCTATATCTTGCCCCCACTGCAGTTTCTCTTTGTTCTCTTCTACTGCCTGAGATGAAATACTCAGTCTCCCTATCAGCGTACTGTCTCCCTCTTGCCTCATCATCATCCATTTCCATTTTGATTTATACTCTGGAGATTAAAGATAATACATAGCCTCATTTGTGCTGCTCTAAAACATTCATGCACATGGGACACTGACAGCCCTTCCTCTTCAACATTTCTGCATTCCACAGACATTTATCAGCCTTGCCATCTCATCACCCTCCTAACATCCAGCAGTACAGTCTTGCTATTGTGGGTTCCACATATATTAAATCAGCATACAAAACTGGTCTTTAAAAAAAAAAATGCCTCCCGGAACATTCCTCTCGCTCTCTCTACTGACCACTGTACTTCCTTCCAATATTTTCTGTTTTAAATCTGTTCATACCTCTCAACCTCTTAGCACAACAAATCCAGACAAAGCTTAAAATAATGGGGGTACAAAGGCCCAAAAATAGGGATAGATTTGAAATATTGCTCTTATAAACTTAGAAAGTTGATAAGAGTAATAGGATTTGAGTTAGAATGCATTTTATGAAGGATATTGAGTCTGAAACTCAAATGTATGTCATTATTTAGTGACATCAGTCCTCAATGATTTGCCCCAAACCAAACTTTTTATGAAGAAGAGATCAAAAATATGAGGCAAAAATCTGCACATTCTGTGAAACTCTGGACAGCTGAGAGCTATGAATCTATTGCATACTAGTTTGATCCTCACATTATACAAACCCCGGGATTCATGAAGCTTGGCGCAAAGCCAGCGTAAGGCTTGCCCCGGTTGTGCGGCGTATATATGGAGTAGTCACGCCATATGCATATTAATGAAGGCACGCAGCCGCCAAAGCCATGTGCATAGGAAACGTGCACGAGTGCATGGGGCATATCGAAGTTGTGCATGGAGGCATGTCAATGTTGGCTGTCGATGAGCAACCTAAACTGCTGAATATTATATTCCGCCTGCAATAGTAATCGCACCTATCAGTGTCCGTGGATACTGAAACATATGCAAAGCATGCAAGATAGTCCCTGCGAACAGAAAATGAAGAAGCAAACACAAATGCACGGTAGGGAATAATGGGTCCCTACCCTTGAACAAATGACATGAAAACCGTGTGCTCGTAGTCCAACGTAGTGTTGACAGCTATACCGTGTGGAAGTGAAACGTATCATATGTTAGCGCGCCACTAGTAGGTACGTCCAGCCCAATGGAGAGGGTCACCAGCTGACCCATAATGTGAGGAAGGGTACATAGCTGGGCAGATGTGTCCATAACAAAATACACGAGGAGAAATGTAGATATATGTAGTGACCGTATGTCCGAATCATAGCCCACAAGGCATGTAATAGTCACATACAAAAGGTATGTCCGTATTTCACATACCAAATGTGATAGGAAATAGAATACGCATGTAAACGAAACAGAAGGAGCATATAAACAGCTACAACAATAAGGACACATGTAGGTCAAAAGGAACAGTATGATCCATACCGTCGACTAAGATTACCACCTGTCCCATTTTGCGAGTGACAGTCCCTCTGTGGGCAGATGTGTCCTGACGCAAACTTGTAAAAATGTCAAATGTCCAGAGATTATAGGACATAATTATTCCTTAGACGTCATGTAATAGTTGCATTAAACAGTTTTTCTCTGTACGTATATTACATAAATGTCATAAGAAACAGAATAAGCCACCAAAATGCTACAAGAATAAGCTTAGATATAGGCAAGAATTGTACGTTCCATCTGCCAAACTGACTGTGGGTATGTGTCAGCCTGTAAAATGTGCTGTGTTCACCGCAAATGTCACACTGTGGCCAATTGAAAAGGTGGAAACACTACCGTCGACTGTGGGGAGGCATTGTCCACAATAGTCGGATATGTGTAAGGAATAGTTTGGACATAGGAAAAGGTGCCATCCTACCAACGAGTACAACAGGCTGGCAAAATATGGAAGTCAACGGTATAAGCCGAACTTGTATGTGACACAGTCGAACGGGTAGTACCCGGGTATACCAACCAAGTAATGAAAGTGAAGTATGGGCGTGTACCTATGTGCGTGAGGTATAGCATGTGGAAAGCAAACATGGCAGGGTCGTCCACACAACCATAAAGGTACCTGACACATGTAGGGTAGTCAATGTGTTACTCTGGCCGTGCCATGGGCCAACAACCAAAGTAGTAATCTATGGGGTGTGAGGAATTTGCGTGCGAGGGGTGGATGGGTAATGGTAAAATCCTCAAAGGCGATACTTTGTCGTATGCAGAAAAGGTGAACCAGAGGTGTACAAGGGGGCAGCGGGTGAAGTGGAAAGAAACACAAACACATGTAGAAACAGCTGCAAGACAAGCAGACAGGCCATAGTGTAGAACACAATCCCACAAACATATGAATATGGAAATGTGAGATACAAATGTATAGATATGTCACCATCACATACCCACAGATTGGACCTGATGGAACTGGCCATAACAAATGCAACACACCTGGATGCATAATGGCCTACCTAGCATACCCTCCACATCACACAACCCGCCCCCGTACCAGAACGTCCACCAAATCCAGCCGTACTTGGCGTACTGATTCGTTGCAGACACAGCTACACATAGTGACCCCTATGCATATGTAGTAGGTATTGTCACCCTAGGCAGTGTCAGGATTGCAAACCATGTCTCCCCTGCATGTAAAACCCCCTGCACATTTTCATAAAGCCACAAAAATCTTCGGTATCTGCCTTGTTTTGGTCATGACCAATTTTTGGGATATCCCTCATGGGATAACTAACCTGTGTAAATAGTAGAATGGGTATGACGACATGATGACCAATCCTGTAGATATCTGGACACAAGTCAGAACGTGCAGTAGAGGTCCATGACACTGTCCAGCCCTAAGTGGTCATGCATAACCTACTACCCAGGATAAAACACCTTCCCGTGACGCACGTGTCCCGACATGAATAGGCGGGAGAATATATTGCACACATTCGCATAGTGGCAAATGGCATAAGGGTGAGGAAGACACTGATGTAAACAGGATAACCCTGATCAAGTGTGAGGGACACTTACTGTGTGCAGGCGTGACCGACCATACCTGTCAACCTGTGTGAGCAAGATATCTGGACAGAGCCGTGAATACAAGTGAGACAAAGGTCCAAAAGCAGGGACAATTTGTAAAGATAGCTCTTAGAAACATAGACATATGATAGAATAAGAGTTTGCACATTGGTATTAATGTCCGGAGTATGAAGCCTGAAACCCAACTGTCTGTCAGCACGTTCCGACTTCAGTCTTTAATGATGAGCTACTGCTATGCCAGAACATAACAGCGTATTGCAGAGGTCCGTACCATACCACTCAACTGTCCAGATATAGGTTCATAGGTTCATAGATCAGTACTAAGCTAACTGCCCTTGTGAGCCATTTTAAGCTTAGCCAATTATGCCCCTTGTGAGACTCAAACCCTACACCTTGTGTTTGTAAGGCAAACACCTTAACCATTAAGCCACCCTCCCAACCCCATATTCGCAGAATGACCAGAGTTTTGCCTCATATTGTTGTTGTGTGCCTCCGACAATCTGCACCTGTCTGGTAAATAGCTGAGGATTGACGTCACTAAATAATGAGAAATATTTTGAGTTTAAGACTCCACATCCTTCAGAAAAGTCATGCTAATGCAAAACCTAGTATTCTAACAATGTTCTAAACTTGTAAGAGCAATAGTTAAAATGTGTCCCTATTTGTCCCCCCATCAGGTAGGTTTTGCGCAGATTTGTTGCTCTAAGAGGTTGAGAGGTATGGTCCATACATATTTACAGTAACAACCCTTCACATTTGTGTAATGTACAACTGCATACCTGTAGTCACTTCATGTCCAAACTAATAATCCCCGTATGACTGAATACAGGTAATAGTCAAATGTGAATGGGAACACCCCTCACCGTGGAGTATGGACTGTAACAACCCCACCCATAATATGTATTGCCAACAGAATAAGCTGCTGACAGGTGCCCAAACTCCTGTGTCTACAAACAGAGGTAACAATTCATAATAGGGAGAAACTCCCCGTCCATATGCTTCGTCTGACATTTGAACTCGGCCAGGGAAGATCTGTTCACCAGGTGGACAAGCCTAAACCCAGATCACTACACGAACACCCTGACAATCAAAGACCTGTATGTGCCAGGACTATATGCTTTGGTGTTCTGCATATCCTTGGAGTGATTAACAATGCAGCTGGGGTCCACAGCAGTAGGCAATAGGGAATGTGTAATATGTAGTACCGCGTTTTTCCCAGCAGGAGAATGGATGCCTGTGTTGTAAGTGAAGCGGTGAGGCGTATGTTGATGTAGCTAAGTACTATGGGTATGCATATCAATGAGGCAGAACACCAATAGAATAGTGGTTCCAGCATCCGGCCAACATGAATTCAGTCCCGGTTGACCTACGACCACTGCACATATAACTTTAAAGTGTAATGAATGCGTTCATGCTGTGCACACATTTAAATATGTAAAGGTGAACGTGTGTTTTGCATCAGTCCGTAAACCGGAATACAGATATGTAACTGTTACGGTCAGAATTATGAAAGGCCACGTAAACACAAATATCTATTAAACATATGTAACCCACAATAAGGATATGCAAGTGCGTCTGCGCGTGTGTAATCCACTCACAGCATAGCAAATGAATGCTGTTTTCTCCACGTTATATATACATGGCTCATACCTGTTAACCCCGTAAAGTACGAAACCGGACAAAGCTTAGAAAACAACTGGTACAAATAGGGACAATCCCCAGATATTGCCCTAACAAACATAGAAAGTGGATAGAATAACAGGTGTGCCACTAGCATGGATTCTCTGTAGGGTATGAAGTTGTAACCTGAAATGCTTGTCATTATTGTCCAACGTCAGTCTTTAATGATATGCCACTAAATTGCCAGATAGACACAAGGTTATGAAAAACGGACCAAAGATAAGAGGCAAACAGCTGTACATTCAGTGTAAATCTGTACAGCTGAAAGGTATGATATGGATATATATATCTGTGTATACACATATATCCACAGACTTAAACCAAAGCTAATTATGAAATGAAGAATGTACAGACATATATGGACATATGTATATATGTACATATATATATCTATACACACACGATACATTAATAGATATATACACAACAAACATATGACCCTGTAGATATAACACATGTACATAAATAGGTTACGGTATAGCTATTATGGATAGACAGACAGACATGCATGAAAGGTGAATACACTGCTGCTTTCCAAACCATTGCCCGAAAAGTACCAGTGTGACAGGCCTGCAAGTTCTGCACTTTAAACATGAATATAGGTGTCCTTTGCAGGACCCCAAAAATTGATCCCGTATGAAGTGCGAACCATCATCGATGCAAAGGAGGTCACAGCTGCAACTACGATATAGCTGTACATGCAACAGTAGCAGGTGCAAGGGTAATAACACATGGGTCGATAGAATGTATGACGTATGACCTGATATCCGGAGAGTGGGGAGTGCTTAGAAGTGTCTTCACACTTTATTATCGCTCACATTAAACATGTCTAATGGGTACTGTGGAGGGGTGTCAGGTATGCGAACCATGGGTATGCAGAAATGGGCCTAGGTGTTGGTTGGCACAGATTTATTAGGTCTGCCCCATGGGAGTGATCAATATACCTATGTGGGTACAGCACACGCCTACATTCTCCAAAAAGGTTCAACCCATCTACTGGATATTGTGTAAACCATTGGGGGAAGACGTAGGGACCTATATCAGTGTCATGTAGGCGATTATCATGGATGGACATGCGTATGACCAAGATGGTAACCATACCTTCCAAACTTTCAGAATAAGACAGCTGGACTAAGGCATAGTACATGAAATACAAATAGGGACTATATTAAATATACCCCTGACAAAGTCAGAACGTTGATAGAATAATGGCGTAGTCAGGAGTATGAATGTTATGAGGGTTAGTAATCATGAAATAGAAATGTCAGTCATTATTATCTAACCTCACAGTCCGTAATGCCTTGCCAGTAATTTACCAGAAAGGCACATTATTATGACAAATGTAACAAAATCATAAGTCAAACCTTGGGGTGTTTACCCATAATGTGTACAGGTGAGAGGTATGAAGGTAACCTGTCCTAAATAAATGTACAGAACTAGTGATACTAGGTGGACAGGTGAGAAGAAAGATGTCAGGACAAATGACAAAACATGTACAAGTCAAAAGCATGTACTTCAACAAATGTGAATGACAATGTATGCCCTGTGAAAGTCAATGTGGAAGGTTAATAGACTCAAAAGACATGTGTCCCTCAGGATGTCATGCATTGTCACCGATACAGTGTCCAGTCCCCCATACTCGTACGTGAGCTCTGCCACTGACGGAAAGCGCAAATACCGGTGTACACATAAGGTACATGATAGAATAATTAGTGTGGATAAGCACCTGTTGGCCTTTGTGAGGAATACAACCCTCTGGGTGGGTGTGTCCTGCAATAGGAATATAATGGTATCTGGCCTGTGATGCCGCCATATATTGTGTGTATTGGTGTAAGAAAATTGATATCCTGTATCAGAAACATACCTCGCAACTGTACAGATTTTCACAGAATGTGCAGATTTTTGCCTCATATTTTTGTTGTGTTCCTCTTACAATCTGTACCTTTCTGGCAAATACCTGAGAACTGAAGTCATTAAATAATGACAAACATTTGAGTTTAAGACTCCAAATCCTTCAGAAAAGTCATACTAATGCAAAACCTATTATTCTGTCAACTATCTATGTTTGTGAGAGCAATATTTAAAATCTGCCCCTATTGGTCCCCCCATCATTTTAGGCTTTGTCCAGATTTTGTGCTCTAGGAGGTTGAGAGGTATGATCAGAAACAGATACATGTCTGAAGAAACAGCATTATCGACTGCAAGATAACTCAGAAGGTATGAAAAGCGCTGCAATAGGAAGTTTAGTAGTGGCCGCAGGTATGTGCTGACATGTCAAATGACACAGCAGTCTACATGAAGTACCGATAGGGCAGTCACCTTTACAAATGATGACAGTGGGACATACCCACAGCCATGCATACACCACAAATAGACATAGCACACAGCAAAGCCTAGGCCATGATACATGAAGCCTCTGGTGTGTACGAGTAGAGTGAGAGTACAGCAAGGAAAGATGCCTGCCTAGCTATTCAGCAAACTCCTGTAGGGGCATGTAAGACCGCCCGTAACACGAACGTTGCACGGACAATGTTGGGATTTGCAACATACCCCATTTGTATGTGAAAGCTATGCAAATGATGTAAATATGCGATACATGAAACAGTAAGCTGTCCGTGCAAGATCAGAGTTATGTGCAGAAATGTACCCGGATGTTAGGCGACTAACGTTCTGCACGTTGCCAAACAGAGCAATGACAGCTGCAAATGCAGTATGAATACAGTTGAAGAAGCACGCCAATGTCCAAATCTAAGGCCAGTGGTATTATTGTCCATTGGATATCAATAAAACTGAAGTTGTCCTCCCCCGATCTCCGGTCTGGAAGCGTAGAGCAGCACCACGAGAACGTGCTGCGCTTCAAAACAAGTCAAATATGTATAATATACATACAAAATGTAGGTTTAGTTAGGTGTTAGTACGCCATGCAGATGAATGGCAAGCTGGAGATAACATGGCTACTGCGTACTGGTTGTTATGTGTGGAAGCAGTCTGTCAGGGATGTAACGAAGCATTTGTAGGCAATCTGATGCAAGTGAGGCTGAGGATAGTGAATCACAACATGTCATGCCATATGGGCCAAGCCTCTACAGTGTAGTGTAGGATAAGGGGACTATTAGAGTAGAAGATAGGTGACAACATGAGTGTGTATGTATAAAACACTGTAATCTTAATGGAGCAGTGTCACATGTTTGCTGTCAGTACTCAGTGGAAGAGGCGTGTTATGAGCTATCCTAGGGAAAGTCAGGAGACTGACGGTGTATGCCATGGATACCACCGATGTTACCTGCAAACCTGCCCACAGTGTGTCCGCGCCCGTGCGCGCCAGTAAGCCCAAGTAAGCATCTGCGTGCACGTCAGCTCATGTGCACGTGTTGAACAACGAGTAAGCTAGTGTACGAATGGTGAAGCCCATGTAATGTCGTGTATGCCAGTGTACGCGTTTGTAAGCATGTATACATGTGTACTACACACATCACACACGTACTGCACACTCCGACACACATGCTGCCAATACTACACACATTAGTGAAATGGCACATGGAGGGAGAATACATAATCAGAATTAACAGTGCTGTAAACTATGCTAGATTGATGGTCATAGCTGCAATGCATCATGTCTGCTGATATACACATGGAAGTATCACACTTTGTGTTAACAGCATTCTAACATCAATACAGTGGAATAAAGCCACCATGTGCATCAGCACCAGGTTAGTCTGATCCTGCATCAATGTTACACATCACAGGTGGTGGCACAGGTGACATCATATGCACAGGGTGTGGTGTTACATTTCCAGGGCTGTCATTGAGCCATCCAATTTACACGTAGGTGTGTGTGTGTGAGGGACAACGGTTATTGCATGGCCCAATGGTGATGCAATGGGTTTGTGTATGTGATAGCCCTAGCTGTTTGTGGTAAGTGTGTGTGTCTGCATATACACAGGTACAGCATGTGTCAGCCATATACAGGAGATTGTGGGACAGTCACAGACCATAACTGCCAGGCTGTAGAGATCGCCATTACTGGCCATGGACACCCCTCCATGCATCCAACACTAACCCAGTCCTGCACCTGTCAATGTATACACATACAGTCCTGGGATCTGTACAACAACCTATGGATAAACGTGAGTCAGTAATGTTAACCTGAGTTGCATAGAATTGTCAGTTACTACATACGGATATGAGCCATACTCACCCTCCAAAGTAATAACCACTGCTGACTGTTGCCGAGATGTGCATACGACCATTCAAAGGTGCTGTACTAACATTGTTTCCAATGCCCCTTGTAATACCCAGCAACACAATAACTGGTCACTACACAAGTATAACCCACGATCACTACAGCACACAGTATGTTCACTATCACAGAGCCATAGCAGATGTACATACATCCAAGGTGATCACGTACAGATAATGCAGCACATTCAAGAGTGATAATCTCAACATACATATTTATATACAATATATATATATATATATATATATATATATATATATATATATATATATATATATATATATATGTAGATAGATACACACACACACACACACACACACACACACACACACACACATACACACACACACACACACACACACACACACACACACACACACACACACACACACACACACACACAGACACACACACACACACAACACACGTTGCAGGGTTGTGAGCAAAACCCAAACGTAACCACTGTACCACACAACAGATTTACGCAGTTACAGAACATGCTACCATGATTAGTAGATCACAGCAGTCACACAGGCATACGTCCAGCCTGCAGACAGCAGCATCAAAGGCAAAGACTCCGCATGGATGTTATGGAGAGTGAATACTGTAAAAGCAATGTGCTGTTGTCATGCAGCTGGAAACACACACACTTGGCAGGGCTGGGAGTAGAACATACACCTACCTACCCTATCACACTACAGCATAACGCATTAACAGAATGCGCTACATAGATTACTGAACACAGCGGTCCCAGAGGCATACTTCTAGGCACGTCATCATCTGCAAAGGCAAAGACGTTGGTAGGAAATATCTGTGGTGTGAGGAGTCTAAAAGCATGACTGAGTCCCCAGGCAGACAGGAGCATGCGCACACACACACACACACACACACACACACACACACACACACACACACACACACACACACACACACTTGGCAGGGCTGGGAGTCGAACATACACCTAACTACCCTATCACACTACAGCATGACGCATTTACAGAACGCACAACCGAGATTACTAAACACAGCAGTCCCAGAGGCATACTTCTAGGTGCGTGTCATCATCTGCAAAGGCAAAGACGCCGGTAGGAAATATCTGTGGTGTGAGGCATCTAAAAGCATGACTGAGTCCCCAGGTGGACGGAAGCATGTGCGCACACACACACACACACACACACACACACACACACACACACACACACACACACATACACTTGGCAGGGCTGGGAGTCGAACATGCACCTAACTACCCTATCACACTACAGCATGACGCATTTACAGAACGCACTACCGAGATTACTAAACACAGCAGTTCCAGAGGCATACTTCTAGGCGCGTGTCATCATCCACAAAGGCAAAGATGCCGGTAGGAAATATCTGTGGTGTGAGGCATCTAAAAGCATGACTGAGTCCCCAGGCGGACTGGGGCATGCGCGCACACACACACACACACACACACACACACACACACACACACACACACACACACTTGGCAGGGCTGGGAGTCGAACATACACCTAACTACCCTATCACACTACAGCATGACGCATTTACAGAACGTGCTACCGAGATTACTAAACACAGCAGTCCCAGAGGCATACTTCTAGGTGCGTGTCATCATCCGCAAAGGCAAAGACGCCGGTAGGAAATATCTGTGGTGTGAGACGTCTAAAAGCATGACTGAGTCCCCAGACAGGTGGGAGCATGCGCGCACGCACACACACACACACACACACACACACACACACACACACACACACACTTGGCAGGGCTGGGAGTCGAACATACACCTAACTACCCTATCACACTACAGCATGATGCATTTACAGAATGCGCTACCAAGTTTACTGAACACAGCAGTCCCAGAGGCATACTTCTAGGTGTGTGTCATCATCCGCAAAGACAATGACGCCGATAGGGATTGTATAGAGAGTGATCAGTCTGAAAGCATACAGACATATTACTGTCCCACGGTAGACATAGACAAACACATGGCAGTGGTGTGATCAGGGCAACTAAAGATTTACGGAGCACTACAACAACAATACATTGACACGGGACGCGCCACAGACAGTACACCCTTCAAGATAGTCGACCAGTGTGTACTCGGTAGGCATCCATCTTGACGTTGAAAATGGACATCTGTTGCCTGGATGACCACCATGGCTAAACAGGATGTCAACGGCCATGCCCATGCACAGAGGGACATCACTGACACAAGGTGTCACTGGCCATGGCCACATGTTAGTAATACACATCCGTTCGGACTGTACTGTGTGTCGATCTACACAACGGCGTACTGGGCATGCTCACACACTTAGCAGTTGCAAAGGGCCGTCTTGCATGCAGACGGAGTCACAACATGCAAGGGCTCAGTTTGGACTGTCCTGTGTGTCTATCTACACAACAGCGTACTGGGCATGCTCACACACTTAGCAGTTGCAAAGGGCCGTCTTGCATGCAGATGGAGTCTAAACACGGAAGGGCACAGTAAGGTATAACTGTCCCCACGCACAGGGCATGCTGTCTTGCATGCAGATGGAGTCTAAACATGGAAGGGCACAGTAAGGTATAACTGTCCCCACGCACAGGGCGGTCACACACATGCAGCTGCCATCACAGCTGTCACAGGTGCAGATCACAGACGTACACACCGCAGTCCACACTGTAGCCCTCAAGACATCACCATGTCATTGGTGCAGCAATACACAGCCATACATTACCACAACACCATGTGACACATGACCAGTGGACTGTACAGAGGTCTACAGCAACTGTGCAGAGTACACATGTACCGACAGGGTTCCAACAGGTGTTATGCATTGCAATGATACCACTATACATGACCAGGTCTGCTCAAGACATACCAGGGACCCCGGGTCTTACACAGCTGTGACAGATGAGTGTTGCTGTACACCAATGAACACACATGTTTGGATATGTCATACATGTGATTGCAGTGGATGTGTGCATGGACCACACACACAACACATATGTACATAGCATATCCTTTGCTGTCCCCCGTGCAGAACAGTGGCCTAAGCAATCATAAGCACGCAAATGGAAGGTGGGTCCATGTCTGTTGAATGCTCACAGTACAGGAGGTAGCAATGTTGACCGAGGACACATTCCCCTGTCCTAGTCGCCCATGACACCCATGATATCATACCACAGTCCATGTGTTATGTATGTCAATACACATGTCCACCAATAGCAATGCATACAAACATGGCTACAGGAGACACATGTAGGACCAACACACATGTACAATCTGTACTGTGCATGTAGCAACTATGCATGAGCAGTGGCCGATGTCCGTAACACAGCTGCGCCTAACTACAACATGCAGTCGCAATGCAGCCACATCATTGACACCTGTATATGGTGACATACAGACAGTAAGGTTGGTTCTACATCACGTATGGAGGGATGTGTGTACATAAAGTGGTGATCCACCTGTGTAGATGTATGTGTACCGGGGATGGCACACAGGTGTGTCACACGCCATCCTACCATGCCATGTGCAAACAGTACGCTATGTCACTGTTACTTGACGGTGATGACATAACATATACACAGTGGTCAGGTGTTACCAACTGTATGTCACATGTCACCTGTAACACTTACATCCTCCCATGTACATATAGCAGCACAATTGCCAGACATAGCGTTGGTACACATAATGTGGACAATACCGCTGCATGTCTATCAAACGTCTCATCATATGGCAGGTGTATCATTCCCAGCACTGCCATGTGTGTCCGCTTGTGTGACCACATATGCCACATATGGTGGGGATTACGTCCCAGTTGTTACACATCCCTGTACACCATTGTAGAGATCTGTACATACTGCAGCGTGGAAAGCATACCGTCGGCAGGTGTGGTGCACCACACACATCGGCTATCCATATACACATTTCTGGTCACCACAGTGTGTGTGTGTATGTATGTATGGCTGTCTGGTACTTGGTGTGAGGGTGTATGCTACTATACAGTGAAAACAGGATCACTAACCCCTCATGGTGACTAACCACTCATGGTGATGCAGTCTACTTCCCTGTTAATGCCATCGGTCCCAGCCGTACTGGCTACCTGTGCATGTTCCTTCTCTGTGTCATGTTGTGTGGGTGCAAAGTAATGCAAGGGTGATGACCACATAGGCAAGGGTCCTCACCTCAACACTATGGGGTGTGCATTATAGTGGTGTAGACCCCGTGAATGTGGCCATGTTCCTGTAATGTGACAGGGTATTACTGCTACACAGTGTGGCCTCATGCTATCAAGTGGCCTCTAATGTCATCATTGGCCAGACCGCTGTGTACAACCCCTGCACCATGTCAACATACCTGTAATGTTTCCTGGTATGTATGTCACGTCTCTGTCCGCCGTAGCCTGTTCAACTGACCACATGCTTCAGGTGCAGTATATGTGCGGACATCTGTGTCATGTTAGACTTTCCAACAGTCAGGTTGAGGGTATGTTTAGCATGCTGATATTGCCATACGTGCCTGTGAGTACTCCACAGTTACACATGGGGGACTGCAAACACTGCTACCTGTAGGCACATGCCAGTACACCATAGGAGGGAACCAGGGCATCATTACCAACATGCTGTTACTGTTGTAACCGAGACACATACTGTGAACATAACACAATGCATGCTGCACCTGGACTACATGGTATGACTGGTGCATGTCGACAGTACACAACCGATGTCACATACACATCTCTCAGTATTCACACACAACCAATGCAACATACACATCCCTCACTATGCATACACAAGTAATGTTAGATACACCTCTCACTATTCTGTTCACCCTGTGCATCAGACCATTTGAGCATATCCCTGCACCGATGGTGTGGATGACAGGGATGCGGCACAGGCTTCATCATATGCACAGGGTGATACTGTTTGCCAGGGGCATAGGCTGCATCAATGGATGACATCATGTGTGTGAGTAAGGGCCGGTGATTTGATTGGACATGTCTGTTCCGTATGCATTAGGGTGTTGTTGAGTCCTACAGTTGTGTTTGCTGTGTGCGTGTATGTGTTCACACAGTTCTGTCATTTGTGAGGCCTACACAAGGGTGTTATCGACAGCTCCAGATTGTACAGACCAGGTTGTACAGCTCACTGTGACCGGCCACGGCCACGTGTCCTGTGCCTGCCAGGGGTTGCACGGGCACTACCAGGCAGAGGTACAGAATGGCTACTGTCCGACGACACATGGCCACTGGAACCGTGTCCCCACCGGGAACATCCAGGGCCACATCCACGTGGCCTGCTGTGTCCTGGTGTGGACAGCACAGCACTAGCTGCATTGCTACTGCTACCGGCACTATGGGAGCGGCCATGTGAGGTTGCACGCTCACGTTGACCTGCACTAGGTGGTGTAGCTGGCCTACATCCATGTGGCCTATGCCTCACCCCTACCAGATGTTCCAGCACAGACAGCTCACGCTCGCGGATTGCCATGCCACGGTCAAGGATTCTGACCATGTCACCCAATCGCCTGTCCAGAACATCAGCAATCTGCTGTTGAGCACCTGCCAATGCCTGGATGTTGTTGTTTAGGGTACGGATAGCAACCCTCTGCAGCCTCTGCCCTGCTCTGTTCTGCCATTTGGCACATGCCTGTGCCACCATTACAGTCTGGAACATGCGTCTGGTGATTCCAGCTGCTGCGCTATGTCCTGCAGGTGCATGTTTGCCAGAGGTCCTCCTACGAGCAGCACCAGCCACATGCCTGTGTGGCTCATCTGCAGTCAGTACACTGCCATCATGGTGTGGAGACACACCTTCTGTAGCCACCACACGTTCCTGTTCAACGCTAACAGATGCTGACTGTCCTTCCTCTATGGCCACTGGTAATGTAGTATGTGTTGGCAGCTGAACTGTGTGCAGGGAAGAGGGGGACATAGCTGGGATGGCAACTGTTGGCACAGATTCAGCCCCTGACATCCCTGCCTGTACCTCATACATATGTTCATCACTGCTAGCATCTGTGGGGACACTATCGGATGGACCGCAGGAGGGTAATGCACCTACATCACCTGTGAATGCAAAGAAAGACTGTAAATTACAATAGACACACACACACACACTGACACACACACACTGACACACCATGCATGTGATATGACAGATGGCATGCAGCATGCTTGTGATACAGCTGACAGCATGCAGCTCAGACATCACTAGTGTTTGTAAGCATACCCCCTGGAATGCACACTACAGCAGGCAGGTGTCATATCATTATCCATGCAATTCACACAATCATGGTAGTATGCATGCATCCCCGTGATACACCATGTGGACCAGAACAGGATAACAGTACACATCGCTGACGTGACCCTGACATGTAATCTGCTGACGTGTGCATTAACATGCATGCATGCCTGACACAATGGTGTCCTGACACATGTACAGCGTCGTACTGGGTATCACATTGCGGTGTTGTCCATATGCCCTACAGATAGAATGCATGTTGAGCAAATGTGCATGGGCATGGTAGGGGACCTTGAGCCGTCTACATTGCTGTACAGTATGAAGTACAGACACTGTGCCATTGCATGGCATCATGAGGCATCTATATTGCTAAACAGTGCATGATATGTACGCATTGCATATCCAGAACTGCATGCATACCCATGACATACCTGTGGATTGTGACCCACGATGCTGAGGTGTATACACACCACACCAAACCATGCTGTGTCATGTGACAGGTCACTGGAGGACATACAGATGACACCCCTGCACAATGACTACAGAGTGTTAGCTGCCTGGCAACCATGTCCACACATAGCGGACCTGTCACGTCACCATTTTACACATGACATTGATGTACCATGCACACAAGGTGCACAGCTAACAGTGATGTCCTACAGCAGCAAGGGAAAAGTACAGTATCTGTGGCCTGGTGTCACTGTCAGTGGAATCTGTAAAGGTGACTACTGTCATGCTATGACACAGATGTCATGTTCAACACATCTTATGAGGTAGACATCACTGACACCTCCACTAGCTGTGCACAGGCATTTAAGATGTGCAGCGTAATACATCACCTGTACAATCGGTCTAGTACGGCTGTAATTGAACCATGTGTGGACAAAGTGGGACAGGGTGTATCCACATCCCATCTACTGTGTGGCTACGTGTCTCCGGCCATCCCCCATGGCCATGTCTGCACATGTGTTGGTCATGTATGTAATGGCCATCTATCACACATGTCTGTGTTGTCCCATATGACATACACCCATAGATGTTGGATATGTCACCATCCACAGGGCTATGCAGACAACAGGTGTATGTGTGGTATGTGTTATGGGAAAGTGTGACAATATTGCAACCAAAACGCTACGTGTCTGAGACATGTCGGATGGAACATCACAATGTGTGAACCCATTGCTGGGGCATATAACACAATGGTGATGCCTGTGGTCTGCCCATATCACCGCTCACTGTGCGGTACTGTTTTGTGTACCACACGTTTTGTTCCACTGTATAGTACATATGCCTCCATTGCAGAACACCTCCACCGTTGTATGCACAGCTGGACACACATGTAGCAATGACAAACACTGTGGTGTCATATCTGTGTGTCATTTCATTTGTATATATTACACATGGGTGGCCTGTGTGGATGATGGGTGATGCGAACTGTATATCCATGTATTAACTGGCCACATGGCGAATAGATCTATGCTTTGACTTGCCTGATACCGATGACAGTCTCACCTGCAACAGACTCTTGTCTGTGCGGCACGCCAGAGGTACCTGTATAGGGTGTCACAGCAGTATGAACATTATCCATGACTGTATGACAGCCACAGGGTGCACAGTGCAAGTTAACATTCGCCTGTACAATAGCATATAGTAAGCACATGTGTGCATACCATACCTCTCGACCTCTTAGAACAATAAATGTGGACAAAGCCTACTATGATGGGGGACAAATAGGGACAACTGTGACATATTGCTCTTACAAACTTAGAAATTTGCTAGACTAATAGGTTTGCATGCACATGGTTTTTACACTGAATGTGCAGTCGTAAACACAAATGTATGTCATCATTTAATGACTCCATTCCTCAGCTATTTGCCAGAAAGGGACAGATATTAAGGGGAACACACTGACAATATGAGGCAGACATCTGGACATCCTGCAAATACCTGTACAGTTCAGAGGTATGGTGCATACACAGGGTAGCATAATGTAGCATGCAGCATGTGTGTCCATATACCTTGCATATGTTGTTACATTACATGATGTACACTGACACATGCACGTACGTGGGATATACTGGCCATATGTTCAGTATTGACTTACCAGGCAACTCCAGGCTCATTGGTTGGGAGACACCCACCTCCACGATGGCAGCTAGTGTTTGTGGGAGCTGCTCCGAGGGTGTCCCCAGACTGGCCAGTAGCTCCTCTGTGTGTGTGAGTGGTGGCTGGGTTGGTGGCCCACCACCTGTTCCACCTTGTTCCCTGGTGATTGCAGTGGCACACTGTTTTGCATGATGTATCAAGTCCGTGCAGTGTCTGCGCACCTGCTGGTAGGTGCGGTTGTGGCCACCCACTTCGTTGACCCTCCTGCGAAGATCCTGCCACAGGTCGTCCCGCTGCTGTGCGTGCTGTGGCACATGGCTAAATAACACCTCGTAGTTCTCATGGAGGTACGGGATTAGGGCATCATCCTCCTGTCAGCTGTATGCTGGTAGGCGTGTACGAGGCATTATCTGTAAGACATGATGAAGGTGACAGGTCACATTTACAGACATGTACAGTGATACTGCTGCACATACATTTCTAGTACATCTGCACAGTTATCTTTGTAAATCAACATGACACTAACACGACTGGCATGTATGTGTCACACACATGTAACACCCATTATGCATTGGATATCATCCTCATATATGTGTGTCACCTCATTAGTGTTCCTACTGCATGTGACGTCTGTCTTCATGTGGGCATGTCTGTTTGCCTGCACTGGTGTTCTTACCTATCTGCACATGCCTGGATGTATCCACGGTAATGCTGTTGACCTTGATGCTGTGTATATGTCACATATCAACACAGACACAGCCTTAATGGACTTGGGCAGTGACAATGCACTAAGTACGCATGGAAACCTGTACATGCATCTGTTTTGCCATAGACATCTACACTGCAATGTACAGCTGTTCAACATCCTGCCACGGATCGCCTGTGTTGCACATGTGATAGACATGGGACAATGGCTAGTTGGACGTCATTCGCAGGTAAGGTTGTCGGCTATAGCATGTATGGGCTGGGTTTCCTAGCTGTATCCGACAACCATTACGCCACAGCGAGGGGCATCAGTGACACATTACTGATCCAGATAGTTGATACTACATCTACCATACGGCCATCACACCATGTATGACAGGGATGATATGTGCAGCTATGTGGACAGGGCTGCATGGTATGGCAGGAGTATGTCACAGGTATGGCACAGGGATCTGTCCAGCATGTGGCCATCCTAGTCGCAGGACGTTGGTTGTCCATGACGTATGTCTTTCAGATCAGGCTATGGACATGTAGCATGTCCAACAGCATAGTGTGGCATATGTCTGTATGCAAGGTGGATAGCATGTTGCATACTGGAGGTGAGTATTGCGGAGGCTGGTATCAGCCATCCATGCATGGGCCCTACCCCTGGAGGGTGATATGTGTTCCAATATTGGTCACATGGGTGCTGTGTATGCCTGTCCAATGATCTCCATGCTCATGGATACCACCCTGTCATGTCATGGGTACCTCGGATGACTACCTAAAGGGCCAGGGAGATGTCTCCAGCTCAGGGAGGTGTACTGCACAACACCATTCCTAACACAGTGTCCATAATGTTGACCACAGCCTAGGTGTTACTTAATGGGTACAGGGGTATTCCCCTAGTGGTGTCATTGCTGATATCATCCACCAGAATGTGTACATATGTCACACACCTCACACACACAGCCCATTCTGTATGTTGTTCACAACACTGTGACAACTATTGCCCATAGGTCATGGCCATTCACATCCTCACATACAAAGATGGCTGACATTTGTCTGTGTGGTATGGGCTACAATGCAGGTGGGGTACAACACATTAACCCTGGTTTACTGTCGCTGACACCGTGTGATATGCACATGTCACTGTAGCACCTTTAGTAGTTGTGAGTCTGCCAACAGGCCACTAGTAGAACACTCCTGTGACATACAAAGGTATTTGTAGTCAAACATCCGTACTGTCTTGTACATCTGTACTGCTAACATCTACATTGATAATGGTTCATGGACTTGCAGACCATTCCCGACAGTGTTCTGATGCGGTGCCACCAATCATGACTGTCGTCAACACGTGTGGGTTGATATTATCTAACACCCTATCTGTATTGTATGGGCATGCTCGGCACTTGTTCAGAGCTTCTTGGCATGTTATGAGCTACTGCTTAGTTTAGCACCCATTTCACACCAGTCCTCACAGGTACACTGTCCGTCCATACATTTCCAGCTTGCTTACAGTACAACAGCTGTCGTACACACATCACTCACATATCTCGTGAGACATGATGGTTTATACAGCGTGTCCACCTGGCATGTACCACTTATATACAGGCATGTCCAACTGGCACATACCAGTGCTATTGCCTGTCACTATGATGACTATGTTGTACATGTGGCAATAGAGCTATTCTCATGTACACAGTCAATGCACACCTCCCAACATACAACAGTACAGCCTGTGGGGGATGCACATATGCAGCCCTGCTGGTGGTTATACTGTCACCAACCCTGACTGCACCTGACAGTCATGTGGGGATGTGAAACATTCGCAACACACCCCACTCATCACATAGTCCCACATGATCCCCACCACAGGCCACACATACGGAGACACCTTGTACAGTACCCCTCCATACTCTGTGTGGGCACCAATGGCAGCCCACATCACCAAACACAACCCCACCAACCTATAGCCCACAGACACGTGTGCCCATCACATACAGCCAATAGGGTGTCATAACATACACAACACACCTGCCATAGGTGACTGTCGGCGGTCACACTGCTGTTCCACTCAGCAGGCTACACAAGGCAATAGTCACTAACATCCTGCTGTCAGGTAACTGGTTCTGCAACATAACATATGCACACATGCCACAACTCAGCAGGTACGATGTGACTGTCATTTTCCATGTTTGTGTGACTGAAGTTGTATCTCAAGGCACAGACTACGTGTGCAGGGACATGCAATAGCCCACCAGTGTTGTAGCCCTGATGGTGTGGTCCGAGCCCTGGGGAGCATTTTGCGGTCATCCGGACCTGTTACCACTGTACAACGAGTGACTGTGTCACTTCCAACAGTTGTTCATGCTTCTGCTGTCATTCCACAGGTGTCTGGTATATGTCTACTTTGACAGACCTGGTCAAACAACATGATGCTGTGGCACAGTTGACCTGCACCTGTCAGCTCTGGGAGTACGGATCACATGTTGGACTCTTGCTGCTTTTATACTGCCTGTCTTGCACAGTGTCCAATAACAGTCACCACCAGAACGGGAACTGGCTAGCGAAACATGTGGTCATGTAACACAATGCTTGACATCATCCTCTGTGACGCACGCAGGCAAGGCACACCTGATACTGCACCAATTCAATATCTCTGCAGTGACTGGGACCTGCCTCTTGGCTCTGCAGAGCACACCTGCAATGACTGGTTATAGACAGACCGTACCTCTCAGGCACGTACCTGGTCCGGCACACCCACGTCTGAGGTGTCCCCATATTCCACTATGTTGTACACACATCCCGGCTGGTTACTTAGCACAATGCATCACAGGTGGTCCACGTGCAACTAACTGTGTCTGGAACTGCTATGCACAGTATTACCAGCTGCGGATTCAACATACCCCATGGTTACCAGACCCCATTTCATGGTGTACTGGACAGTTGGGCTCATAGTGCTGCTACTGATGTGAGACTGGCAGTAATCCACACTTAACTGTGACAGCCGCACATGTACTGACACATTAGGCGTACGCTGTCCGTGAGTCATAACCTCTGCTCGGCTGGTTCGACCCATACACACCACCTCCAAGACCAACAGTATCCCTGACATGGACACTACAAACATGTGACTGCTGTTCCACACCTGGGGTTATCCCCTCATTGGTGGAGTCCCTTGTTAGCCACATACTGGCACCACACACTTCATGGCATACACAGTAGATGAGTACTACAACACCTACTACAGATGTCGTATGACAGCGGTACTTGGTGTCATGACACACGTGCAGGTGGACAATGCACATACAAACGCTGAGACATACCCCAGTGCACTTCATTAACATGTACATGACAATATGGATCATGCTATTCCACACAGAGCCATGATGGTACACACCAGATAACAGACGCCACTCTGGGGGTGTGGTTCCATGGAGATACTTTACAACAACAGGTGGGGGCTGTTGCACAGTGGTGTACATTCCCATGGGTGGGGTAACTCACTGGTCAGCCTCGGTAGGGCCACGGGATCCCTCATCACATACTCCATAACTAGCTACGTACACATTACTGCGACACATTCCGAGATGTACCACAAGGCATTATGGTGGTATGTCAGTAGTCGTATGCAATACCCACATCTGCTCGCACATACAACTGTCACTCTGGAACATGACAGTAACAGGTGATGTTGGCAACATGCTGTCTGGTGGCTTCAATGCTAACATTACACCCTCTCACTCCCTACGGGGCCACATTCCTTGCAGGAACATTGTGGTGTACCTGCGGTCACACCTACACACTACTGACCTGCACTCTATATGTCCTAGGACACTGGCCCCTTGTCGCCCTACAAAATCCCAGGCTGTGATGTCCACAGACCTCTGAATGACATGTCTCCCCACTGGGACACCATATTCAGTAATCGCCTTGTACCAGAAATTGTGGCCCCTGACTGGCACACAGTGACAGTTACACTCCACACAGGTGGCACCACAATGCACGACTGGGACTATTGCCCTACACACCTCACTGGACTGTTCTGCACGGCTATAGGGCACATCATCATGGACATCATTTGTTGAGTCTTTGTTGTGCTCCGGTCCTTTGATGCCAGCTGGGTTGGTCTTGTTGGGGTCACAGCATGACTCCCACACCTGTTGAACACCTTTCATACAGTCGCCAGAGTAGTTGATGATGACACGGGGGTCCACACAGCCTATATTGTCCTCTCGCTGCCTTACAGCACCGTTCTCCATTCTGGTATTGACAACATACACATCTACCTGCACATCAAAACATATGTCTCAGGATGTTAAGCAAAGTGGCTAATGGACGGGACACACACACTGAGGGTGGCATACCATATCACATACTGCATTCCAGTTACACTTGGCATACCACAGTCCTCAGTCATAGGGCCCTCATGTTCGGTATATGCTTCCCTGAGGTACAGGCTACCACTGAGGGGACTTCCCTGCCTAGCTTTACAGACCACTGCATACCAAGTGCCGTTGTTGATCCACCAGCTGATACAGACCCCATCCATATGGGTGTCACTGTGACGGATACCTGATATGAACATCATGGCCTCAACCTGCATGACACTTGGTATGAACATCACCTTTGCAGTACACCATCCACCCACTGGGTATCACATAGGTGTTAGTCCCCTACATACATGTCGCATTGTACGTGTTCGTACTACACATGTATGTTGCACACACTCCCGTGATTACCACATTGCCACTGTGGTGTGGATATCCTTCTACATGTCCACACTTGTCTGTACTGGGTGTGTAGCTGGTACATAGGCACCCGTTGTACCTCTGAACACCGGACTTATACACACATCCATGGGTACAACACCCCACTTAGGGTGTACCTTACACAACAGCTACAGCTTTACATCACTCAACATTAAAATGCCATGACATTTATTGAGCTACGACAGTTAAAGTTTGTGGCTGAAGTACAGATACCACGTCTGTACACATTTGCATACTACATACTCAGGGGTGACCTCTGCTGCAAAGACAGGGCCCATATCTGCAAATATGTTAATGGACATACTCCGCATAAGCGACATACACAATAGCCACTGTGAGCATGATGCTCATGGAGATGTGCACACATGCGACAGTGTGTGGGATGTGCTTGGGGGTTGCATTCCCAGACCGGACACTCACCATGCTTTGGGACAAGATTCCTATGTACATCACGCATGGACAGTCAGTAGCAGTGTTCATGTGATACCTCACTTGGTGGATGGTGGACACATGTACGCCAGGGATCACTGCAGTGGCTGTACTGTGCAGAGATGCAGGTTACACATGGCTCTTCTGTTCACAGGACACTACCCTAGAGAGGTGCCACTGGTGTGCACACTGTAGTTGTTGTTACACATAGACTTGCCAGACTGCATGGAACCCCACTATGAACCTGTGGAGCTATTACATGTCCTCTGTGCATGGTTACTGGAATAGCCCTTCCATTTAGATTAGCTGTCATGCTATTACAATGTCCCATGACTACAGGCCATATGTATCCTGTTATTGTACATGCCAATCATGTTCTTCTTTGTCTGTCACATCTCTTCTGCTATTCTAGTATGGGAGTAATGTTTGCGTCCTTTGCAAATGCACAGAGTGGATTACATTATTTATTTCATCATAACTGTTTATACATAAATTAATTACATACTACTCACATCACTATACGATACCTTTGGTATGCATCATATGCCTGTTCTCCTGTGTAGCATATCTGACATATCAATCTACTGTACTATACATTACACATATTTTACATGGTATCCCATAATTCAAAGCATACTTGCACAGCGGGACGACCTTAGACATGTCATTGACGTTATATGCCCATACACATGCGTACTGTTACAGTATATCCACATATACTATCCCCTGCTATGGCACGTACTTGTTGGACATACCCTGCCACTGACGGCAGGTCGTATGACACTGTTCTGTTTAAAGCATTCATGTTGCATCCCTTGTGGTGTCTGTGCTGTTTACCTTGTGGCCCAATGCTGGACGCACAACTTCTACAAGCATTAGTACGATCAGCAAGACATCACTACATAAATACCATTTCCCACTTTATGCATGGCGGACACTTTTAATTACTGCAAACCAGGCTATGCATACACTGACATAACTTAATACAGAACATACTATACATACAGTTAGTGTTCTACATACCTTGATATCGTTCCGGTATTTCGTCTCTATCTCACTCTTCTGTATCACTCTTTAAACTGTTTTACGGCATGAGCATACAGTTTGCATATCTGGCAAGTCATCCTTATATACGTCGATACCTGCAACATGTGGTTTACTGCCGCCAATTGGTATTCTGGTGTGACTAATTACGTGCACTTCAGCTGTGCAGCTACTCCATTCGCCAATTACGCGGCAACAGTGGGGTATAATTGAATTCTGCACTTGGGCATTGGCCATTTGCCCTGCCTTCGGGGAGACAGCCTGTATTGTGTTTTGTTGTGTGTAATTGCAACTGCTATGTGTAGAACCAAGTGTATTTTGGAGTCATGTCCCCCGTGGATTGTGTGTGACGGCTTGAGTATGTGGTTCTACCTGTGACTGTACCTGTCATCCCACCCGTCTGATAACGGACTATTGCAAACACCTGTAACATCGCCGTTTGTACCATTATACGATGGATACAATTTTGCATGGCGCCTTTAAATGTATCTCTCACAAGGTATGTTAACGGTTCAGCAGATGTAATTGACTAACTGGATGTTTGTGCTGTGATTATGGTCTGTATTGCTATTGTTTCCAGTGTGAGGGATGTAGGCGGGTGTACTTAGCATATATGGTTTTGTGGGGCTTGCATTTCTACGTAGTCCATATATATGTGTGTGGGCCCCTTCCCTAATTACAGTGCTATCACTTAGTAGACTTCTGTTACGGGAATTTACTTTGGGCTGTTGTTAATTGGTTTCTATATGGTATGCAGGTGAGGTTGATACTTCCATACCTCCTGATGTACGGCGATATGTGCAGGGATATTTCTAAATGACCGCTATCCCATGTACGTCTGTCCCAGATATTTGCAGTCATTGCAGTGGTGTTGGTGTCAGACCCTCTGTGGCATGGCTTGCCACCTTTTCATATAGCCATAGTTGGACACTTGCGGGTCACACAGTGGTGTTTACAGGCTGACATATAGCCACGGTCAGTACACAGGATAGCACATACTTTTATCCTCATTACATACCAATTGTTCTTGGACCTTGCCTACTTATCAGTTTGCATGTAACATTTCCATTTCTTACATACAGGCATGAGTATTTCCTGCAACTATTGTATAATATTTGGGACATACTAATGTCCTACACTCTCGGACAGTTGCCCTTTGTAATGTTTCATGTCAGGACACACCTGCCCAGGGATGGGCTGTCCCCCCCAATGTGGGACAGGTGTTTACCGCATGCCTACGGCTAGCTATACCCGCACCTACCGTAATCATCTACTTCCGAGTTGCCACCTACAGACACATGATGCGGACACACACACACACACACACACACACACACACACACACACACACACACACACACACACACATTATAGTCACATGGAAACACACATGGCACCCTCAACAGACACATACACAGGCTACATCACTCACAACCACAGTTGTACACTGTACCTACGTGGACCACACTGCCGGCAGCGGTGATTACAGGTCCTTACTATCGTCATATTGCTCGCGGTTCTACTGTTCCAGTACTGTGTTCTTTCTGTCTTTCAGCCTCCTGGTTACGCGTTTCGGTGTGTGACACGTTCCATAGTTGGTGGTATCCTATTTATTTGTACCTCCAAGGTGTTTTGAATGTCGTTGACCTATCTATATATTTGCAGATGTCAGTGACTCCTTATATATCAACATATATCACACTATCACCCTTTCTATCTGTATTATATATGTGTAGATATATATATATATATATATATATATATATATATATATATATATATATATATATATATATATACATATCTCGGACAGGGGTGGTGACAGGCACGTTACGCCTTTCATTGTGTGTTTGTCATTGTATACTGTGTTTCCTGGACTCCGCACGTTTGTGTCTGTACCTGTCACATTGCACACCTGCCATAGGTTAAGATTACCTCCCGTCCCACTTTGCGAGGGACAGTCCCTCTTTGTGCAGTTGTGTCCTGCGAAATATTTGTGAACATAGCAAATGTCCTGCGACTTTGGGACAAACATATTCCCTATAGTTTATGTAATAGTTGCATAAAACACTTATTCTGTATTTGACCCACCTACATGTTACAGAACACGGAACATGTACCTGCGACCATTACTAGAATAAGCATTTTATCTATGCAAAACACTGACGTTCTGGTTTTCGTACTGGCCAGCTGTATGTGTCAGCCTGCAGACATCTGGCGTATGTCCCACATTGGTCATTTGAAATGTGGCAACCCTACCGTACGTACATCTTGGCTAGCAATAGTGTTGGTTGATTGTATACATGATTGCCTGTTCCACTCCTGGCAGTGGTCGTTTTACCCTTCAGAGCAAGCGCTATTTGTTCAGGGGTGACTAATGCTGGTTTCACCTGTTCTGTACATCACTGACCGTGATCTGCGCAGTGGTCAGTGAAGCTTAGCCCTGTTTCGCGCATATCCGTATAGTTGTATTTAAACATCGCTTACCAGCTGTGGGCAACGCTTATTCCCGCTAACATGTGCTTCACATATTCTGATGACCTGCATCCGGAATGCATTACCCGTGCCGTCGAGATTACGTTACATCCCTTGTGGGACGTGGGACCGGGAACATGCACGACAGTCACTGCATGTACCACTTGGACATCTGGGGGTTGTACACGTATTATGTCATTTTGTATTTGAAGTACACTACAGCAGTTACTCCACACTACACTCACATGGATAACTCCATTAGTTCACTAATTGATGAGTCCAGTTAATGGTATGTCCATGTGATGTTTACTGGCTGTACTCCGGCATTGGGTATGTATATCACAATTAGCTACACCGATAATGTGCTACACCTTCATACAACCGTGGATGCAGCATGCTGTGGTGATAAATACCTGTCATGGGTACATCCCCTGCCTTGACACATCATCCATGATTACATTTTGTGGAGCCCCTCAGTAACACAGTGGGGAATCCGTGCTGAGTGTGTGTAGGACAGTGCTTACACACATGTGCTCCCGCGATTGCCTCTGCTCCAGTAAGCGACAGTTGCTTACTCGATGTTGTGGCGATGGGAGTCACTGTTTGCCCCATTTGGTGTTTTGCCTCTGACAATCGGGCATGTACCTACCAATGTACTTGAGAACCTATACACATAGCACCGACAGATGCTGATAGGTGCATCTACTGTTCAGGTGTAGACATTTCCGTTTTCCAATGGCTGTTGCATGTACAATGTTTGAGGTCTGCCTATGTAGGATTCCACAGTGGGCCACCTATACATCACAATTTACAGGTGGTCGTGTTTGTGTGCCATCCATTGTACTGTGTGTGCAGGTGGAGAGGGGTGTCAGTCTGTGGGAGCCTACACTGTCAAGGTATGTGCTATACGTTCCCTCTTTGCCAAAGCGTAGGCATATTGGGCACGCCTCTGTCTGCCTACTGGGGCTGGCACAGTGTGTCCGTGGTCTGGATCCCTCTGTGCCTGTGTTGGCCTTGGTAATTGCGGTGGTCTGTGAGGCCCTCCCCCATTTTGACCCTGCTGCAGCTGTTTCCACAGGATCATATTATGTAGCATGGCACATACTATGAAGATGTGGGCACACGTGCCTGGGGAGTACTGCAAGGCTCCACCAGATGTGTCCAAGCACCGGAACCATGATTTCAGCATCCAGAACACATGCTCTATGATGATTCTGGTTTGTGCGTGTGCCTCATTATGGCGTTCTTGCATTGGTGTGTGTGCATTTCTGATGGGGGTCATCATCCACGGCTCCAGTGCATAGCCAGCATCCCCCACAAGGTGGCCTTGTGGGATGTCCCCCCTGACAAACACCTGATACAGCTGTGAGGCATGCCAGATATGGGAGTCATGGTAGCTTCCAGGGCTGCCAGCACACACATCCATGATAATGCCCTGGGCATTGCACACGACCTGGCAGTTGATGGAGTGGAATCCCTTGCGGTTTATGTAGCACCTACCATACTCAACGGGTGGTGACTTGATTTGTATGTGCGTGCAGTCTATCGCACCCAGTACCTCCGGGTAGTTTGCCACACGGTGGAAGTGACGCATATTGCTGGCCAACTCCTCCTGAGTTCGGGGGAAGTATATATGCTCATTGGCATGTGCTAACATGGCATCCAGGAACCGGTGTAGTACCCTGGATGCCGATGCCTGTGAGATCCCCATTATATCTCCAGTTGGCCTTTGAAAGGTACCTGTGGCTAGTATTCACAAGCTTACACATACCTTCGTGTCCACTGGGATGGGTTCCCCTCTGTTGTTTCTGGTTCTCAGGCGTGGCTGGCACAGCTCTACTATTTGCTGTAAGATGTCCCTGTCCACCCTGTAATGCTCTACTATCTCCAGATCATGTAGCCCCTGGTAGGTTACCCTTGGTCTGAACACTCTTCTCCTCCTCCGAGGCCTACGGTGGTTGTCGGCATCATCCGCCACAACACCGTCGGTCTGTAACACATGCTGATGAATCACAGCTATGGCAGCTCCCAACATGTACATTTTAAAAGTTTCCCGTCTGTTTACACCTATGGTGCAGTGTTTGGGAATACACAGGTGTGTGTTGGGTGCTTTCACACTTTATACTGTTTTGCTGTGAACACTGATGATGTCATAGGGTGTGTATGTACGATCGTGGCTACAGGGTATCTTCTGTGTTTTATTAACGGAACCACTATTGTGCTGCCTTTGGTGCTGCATTACATTTGGCTGCCGTGAATTACCTCCTGTCCTTCCGTTTACATTTGTGCACGTTACAACTACCATTTGCTGGCATGCATCCAGCAGCCTGCTTTGTACTTTCCTAGACCTGGCTTATCTTGCGTAATGTTTTCTATTGCCGGTCTACTGTGGGTTTGCTTTGCTCTGCTATGACAGTTCTCCTATCTTTGCATTCCAAGTCCTCCCCTCCTTTCTTTGCAATCCTATGCCTCCCCTATCCTGTTTTGCAGGTTTCTGCATGCAGGCTTGTCTACTGCTGTCGATTGGCCGCCGTGAGTTGATTGGTGTTAATTGCTCATTAGTACGCCAATTACCCTGCTTCGGCATTTCCTTCTTTTCTTCCCATGACCTTCCTGTTTATGCTATTGTTCGCGGCGCGTGCATCTGCTTACCGGGTTTCGGGCACGTTTTCATCCCCGTACACATGCGCTTTCGGGCACCATGTGTGCTCTCAGCTAAACGGTTCTATACCTTCCTCCCCACCCCTGTCCTGCAGCTTTGCTTAGCAACGGCCAGGCCAGATTTGCATTGCTCCAATGTGCTTACTGATACGGTGGCACACCCCTCTGCTGATGTCATGTATCACCTCTGATACACTCCTCGGTGTTATAGCACTGCACCATCAGGTACATCCTTAATCCGGCGGGACGTTTGCGATTCAGTATTACCTGCCTCATTTGCATAGCATTGACTACTAATTCATAGTTACAGTGCCGAACACTGTCACGGGCCCTTGGCAACCCTTGCGCCTTGCTTGTGGTGTGCCATGCCTACCATTGCGTATTATGGTGAAATCCTGTTTGTCTTACATTGCGATTTTATGACATTTGTATATATTTCCTTTGCATTCCTGTTTGCGTACACATGCCCTGCGGTTGTACTGTGCGTTACTGTGGACATGACATTAAATGTTTTTTAGGTGTTGTGCATCTTTTCTTGTGCCATTGGCTGTGTATTTAGCCATTGGCATATGTTAACTTTATAATACATGAGTCTGGTCTGCTTCCATAACTCCGATGTTCTGTTTGGGAAAATGTAAACCGTGTTTTTTGGTTTATATTTCCATGGGCTTGTGCTACGCCTGCACCACTTCGTGAATCGCTGTATGCCTTCATTAGCATGGTGTGACACTGCGCATGGGGTGATTTGCATACCTATGCCGAGGGCTGCATAGATCTGACGTACGCCGGTAGTGCACGTGGAATTGGTTCGTACTTGAATCGCTCGGCGGACATATTTGGTGTTATCCCGCATACGCTACGCCTGCTCCTGGCACAAGCTTCATGAATCCGGGGGAAAATTATAACATCCACGTTGGAACCTTTGAAAATATTCCAACAGAACTACCCTTCAACTTAAACTTTGTTTTTAAATATTCTCATCTAAAATGATTGCATACCATCCACTGCCTCTCTTATTCAGTTCACTAAAATGCCAGTTTTGTTTCATTAGAGATTCTACATAAGCATGAGCATACCAGTCTTAAAGTTGATGGCTGCTAATTCATGTCTGCTAGCTATTATTATGTATTCAAATTTAATACAATCAGGAAGGTGAATCAAAGAACTTTTGCTTGGCTTTAAAAATGTGTGCAAGGGGCCTATGATTTGAAAAAACCCAAAGGTAAACTTAATCCACCACTGGCCAGATGCATTTTCTTTGAATGTAGGTTTCAATGCTGTTTCAGTGAATGTGAGTTTTAAAGGCAAAGAAGTATTAAAGCTATGTCTGTTTATGAGAGACTGTATTGCTTGTTTAGCAAATGTCTATTAGTGTTTGTGCTGTAAAATTTGAAATAAAAGTTTTACATTAAATCCAAGTATCTGTAATCATTGTAGAAGTAAAGCAGAAAACAGTATGCACACAGAGTTTTGAACAGTATTTATGGCAACTGGGGAGAAATGGAGAGATAGCCAAGTAATGGGACACACAGGAATGGCTGTGTGTGTGTGTGTGTGTGTGTGTGTGTGTGTGTGGGTGGGTGGGTGGGGGGGTACTACATGCATGGGGGGGCATGCATGGGGGGTATCGCATTTTGCTTTCATGTACATGTCCAGAATTTTTGACATGAAAAGTTGGCAACCCTAGTTCACTTCCATCTTCCTCCCTTCTTCCTTGACTGATAAATGTATTTCTTTTTTCCTCTTACTAACTCTTTCTTCAGCTATTTCACTCTAATACTTTACTCCATGATTCCAAGACTTATTTCCTTCTCCTTCTCACTTTACCACTTAAAACTGTAAACACACTGCTAATCTCCACTGCATCCTTTCCTTCTGCTTATGTTTTAACTTTTTGGTCAAGACCTAGGACAGTTCCTGTAATGACATCTGGCTGAAGAACCAGATCCTCACCATACTTTACAGAAAACATTATTCTAAACTAGGCAACAGCATTTTCAAATGAAGACACCAAACTGTTTTCTGTGTAGTGCAAGAATCCATCTGCCACTGGGGGGAGCTCTGCACTCCACACCCATATCTGTTACTTTAATTAACCCACTCCAGTGTCACTGAAACTCAGGGAAAGAAAACATTTTCCATTTCTAGTGATATCATTTGAAAGGACTCTGTTTTGCACAATGATCTTTTCATGACTTAGGACTTGACAATCACGAATACAAGAACTGTTATTCAGCACGTTTCTTACTTCTCAAGAGCTCCTTTAAGCCTCAAAAAATCTCCATCCATTTTCTCTTCTTGTGCCTTGTCCTTTCATGTTCATATTCTGTGCAATTAATTCTTCCTCTTGCTATGAGTCAAGACGTCTTCTGGACTGCGAGCTTTTTCCTTAAAGGACATTTGTTATATAAATTTGTCATTTTTAAACATACTTCACATATATTAAACAGTCACAGCCCTTAAGGCCAAACACAATGCCAGACACACTAGTCATTGGTGACTCCATAGTCAGACACACTGACGTCCTGCTCACCAGACTGAGTAAGGAGAGAGTTACAGTAAGCTGCCTGTCGGGCGCTAGAATCCGCCACATAACGCAAGCACTCAGGTCTCTCAACAGCAGGTACAAATACGACTCAGTCATTGTCCACGCTGGTGTAAACGACCTGAGACGTACCTCCTTGGACTACATGAAAAGAGACATTGAGGAGCTCTCTGATTATGTAGCCCAGGCAGGTATGACCCTGACCTTGAGCAGTATCCTACCTTCACCAAGAATGATGCCACAATACAGAGATAAGATGATCAGCTTTAACAATTGGCTTAAACTCTGGTGTCATTCAAAGGGGATCCAATGTATGTCTGCCTGGGATGACATGCTGGACAAGCCACGCTGCTTCGCAAGGGACGGCTTGCACCTGTCACCCCTGGGATTCCGGATATTGGCAAAGGCTCTTGCCACCCCATAGTGCCTTTTTTAGGCAAGGCTCAAATTCTAAACCTACCACCCTAGAACACAAAAAAGGAAAAAAAACTAAGGGTAATGCTGCTCAATGCCAGAAGTATAAATCTCAAAATGCACGCACTCGAGGCCCTTCTCAGTATGGAGAACATCGATGTCTGTGCTGTGACAGAAACCTGGTTCAAGGCTCCTGAGAGCACCCCAGCACTATCAGGTTTTACCTCATACCATGCGTTCCGGCCCCAAAATCCGGACAATACCAAGAAAGGAGGGGGGGTATCCATATTCATCAAGGACACCCACACCTCAAGACTGGTGGCAACGCACGATGCATCGGAGACCATCCTGGTGCAATTAACCATAGGCAAGACTGCTCTGCAAATTGTAGCATGTTACAGGCCACCCTCACAAACTCAGGAACCTCACATGGCTTTCCTGAAAACACTGGAGGGGATAAATGTATCTCCAAACACCATCATACTAGGTGACTTCAATTACCCTAATATAGACTGGGAACACTACTCAAGCCCAAACACCCTAGCCCAAAAGTTCCTGGAATTCATATACTCAAATGCCATGGAACAACTAGTCACCATCCCCACAAGAGGAGAAAACATACTTGATCTCATCATCACAAACATGGGAGCACAATGTTCAACACCGGAAGTATACCCCTCACTGGTGAGATCAGATCACAAACTAATCTTGCTGGAGGTCCTCATCCTACCCCCACCTGAAATAAAAAAGACCACAGTAAAAAACTTCTCGAAAGCCGACTTCACACTTCTAAAGACTAGTGTGGTCTCCTTTAAGGCCCCCGAGCTGGCGGAAAACAGTACTCAAGCCGCTGAATCACTTACAAATGCCTTCTACCAGCACCTGCAGGACTGCATGGATAAGGCAATCCCAAGCAAAACAAAGACTCTTTGTACCAAGGGCAAGCGTCCAGTCTGGTGGACCCCAGCCATAAACAAACTCTACAACAAAAGGAGGAAGCTACTACAAGATAGAGCAAAATCCTTAAAAGGTAAGACACCTTTGATCACTATAAGTAAAAAGCTAAGAGCTCTCATAAAATCATCCAAAGCAAATTTTGAGAGAAAAATAGCTAAAGACTCAAAAGACAATCATAAGGCCTTCTTTAGCTATGTTAGAAACCTGGGAGGAAACTCCCAGATATGCTCAGAACTAGTTCAAAATGATGTGAAGATTACTGATCCTACAGACATTGCCAACATACTGGCTGACAGGTTCAGTGCAAACTCCCCCCCCCCCCAAAAGGAGAGAAATCTATACCAAATGGTTGCAGCCCTCCAAACATCTCAAACGCCCAAGTGAGAACTGCTCTCTCCAAAGCAAAAAACACAGCATCCATGGGACCTGATGGTGTCCCAGGCTGTGTGCTCCACGAACTCAACGAGGAATTAAACCCACAGCTAGGACAGCTGTTTAATCATAGTCTCACCTCTGGATACGTACCCAGGGAGTGGCGCACTGTGACTGTGGTCCCACTTCACAAAGGCGGTGCCTCCACAGACCCTGGAAATTACCGGCCCATTAGCTTGACAAGCCTTATCTGCAAAGCTATGGAGAGGATCATAATGGACCTCATAAATAAAGACATAGGGAATTTGCAGACTTTGGATCCAACCCAGTTTGGCTTTGTCAAAGGCAGATCATGCCTTTTAAACTTGGTTGACTTTTTCGAAACAGTCACCAAAGCCATTGATGAGGGAAAGGCAGTCCATACAGCCTACCTCGATCTGGAGAAGGCCAGGTTGACAGTAGCCTGTCATTCGACACCCATGTAGCTAAAGTAGTTAGGAAGACCTTCTACATTGCCCACCTGATCATGAAGGGATTCACATCTAGATCAAGGGAGGTCATAGTCTCCCTATACTCATCACTCATCAGACCAATGATTGAGTACAATGCCCCATTCGGAATGTATCTGACCCGACACTTGCAGCAGCTGGAGAGGCCACAAAAGTTCCTCACCAAAAGGATAAAGGGTCTCAGAAATCTGTCCTATGCTGCCCGACTGAAAGAACTCCAGCTCTATTCAGTCGCTTACCGCTTGCTCAGAGGTGACCTTTGCCTGACATACAAGGCCATGTCTAACCCAGATTTGATGAATATGCTTCACCTCAAAAAATCTAGATCCATCAGAGCCACAAGGGCGGGAGACTTAAACCTCGACACGGCTATTAATAGGACGTGCTGGAGGGATAGATTCATCACCCAAAGACTCCCTATGCTGTGGAACAAAATCCCGGTATATGTGAGGCAGAGCACCTCGCTGGCCTTGTTCAAGAGAAATCTTGACCAATGGATGGGAGATCGCAGATATACTCCAGGGATTACCTCAGTGTCACTGCTAGACAGAGGCACAGCAAAATAATGGGTATAGTTCCCCATACAAAAGGGGTGGCGTAAGCCACAAAACTATGGGCTAGGCTTATAAATGCCCTCGGGCAGATAGCCTAGTATGAACCTATGAACCTATTATACAATGTAGACAGCTCTCTGGTATGCTCTAACAATGGGTACATGACAAACATTTGCCCAGTTTCCATCTGTATTTTCAGAAAAAAAAAAGATACATCAAACTGGCATTTTCCTGAGTTCTTCAATCAATGAAAATGCAAGAAAGGAAAAAAAGGCATTTCAAAAGCAATGTTTTGAATATCACAACTGCTAGGTTGCAATACATCTGGGAAAAGAGAATGGAAAACTTGAAACCTTTGGTTTCTCCTCTTCTTCAGGGTCTTACAGTATTAGACTATTGTTCCTTAAGAGGCAAGGATATGCAGACATATACAATTTTGAAGATCTCCCTCCAAAAATAATAGAGCAAAGAAACATTTTGTAATAAGTATAACAATGCTATTTTAAACCTTTATTTTTGACAAAACGATATGTGTCAAAAACTGAGTCATACAGAATCAATGTTTCCCACAACAACCATAACAAATCACAAGCCATTGCAGTACATTGTGCCCCAACCCACTCAAAGACATAGCAATGCATGGGCTGACCAGGACAGATGACACCCTTCCTATCCTGACACTCCTATAAATATATATTTAATTAGTTAATTTTATTCATGCAAAATCCTATCATCTTCCTACAGTCAATTCCATATTACAGTTTTATTGCTGTTCACAATATTTCATTGTTTTTTTTTTTTGCTCCCTTGGGACTGTGGTCAGTGGCTCCATTGGTGGCATCTAACCAGCCCACTCAATTTGAAGGTACAGGACTCAGGCATTCCTGGGCTAGGTGACAGCACTGCAACCCATTCAGTCCTGGCTGGGGATCCCAACCTGCTCTTCATTCTGCAATGAGAATAAGGCAGTAGGGACTTGGGCAGCATGCTGGTCTTGGGGTGTAGCCTACTTCTCCAGGTGTACTTCCAAATGATGCACTGTGAGATCATGGACTTGACAGGCTTGAACTTCACTGACTAACATGCAGCACTCTCACTGGGTGCCATCCTTGTGATGAGCCACAACTGCCCCCTTCATCTCCACTCCCATACATCCTGGTCAGTTCCCATAGAAGCCTAAACTGCTTATGTTGTTTGCAACATAGTCAGGGCTTTATCCTTCTGTGTCAAGCAGCTGATACTGAAGTTGTACCTAATTACACTACCAAATTAATATCCCTTCTGCAGCTTCCATAGAAGGTTTTCTACAGGCAGTATCTTATTCTTATCAATGTCATTGCCATATCCTCTGTCATTTTTCTAAGGCTGGCTATCCTTCATGTTTGATCCACATCCTGATGTGGTACTATACACTGCTGATCTCCTTCATCCTTCTGGTCTGTGTAATGTCCCTTTGCTCTGCTCACCAAAATGGAATAGACACCTGCTTCTACTTGCTATTTTTCATTCATTCATTCATTTATTCATTCATTCATTATCTGATTACCTGCTTAATCCAATGCAAGGCTATGGGAAGCTGCAGCCTATACTGGAATTCATTAATCACAAGGCGGAGGAACCAGGTTTGAATGGGGCATCAACCTACCACAAAACACATACACAAACACTTACTCTTACACACCTATAGGTCATTTGGACAAATGCCATGTCATCTGCATCATATTTTTGGATATGACAGGAAATCAGAGCACTTGGCAAAATCCCATATGAACACAGAGGATGTATAGAATTATACACATAAGACAGCCGAGCCAAGAACTAAATTGAAGAACCAAGCAATATGAGGAAGCAATGTTAAACAATCTTGTCATTGATAAGTCCAGGCAATCCACTGAGCACAGAAGAAGTTATCAGGGACCTGGGGACCCAGGTTGATAGTAGTCTGTCATTCGACACCCATGTAGCTAAAGTAGTTAGGAAGACCTTCTACATTGCCCACCTTATCATGAAGGGATTCTCATCTAGATCAAGGGAGGTCATAGTCTCCCTTTACTCATCACTCATCAGACCAATGATTGAGTACAATGCCCCATTCGGAATGTATCTGACCCGACACTTGCAGCAGCTGGAGAGGCCACAAAAGTTCCTCACCAAAAGGATAAAGGGTCTCAAAAATCTGTCCTGTGCTGCCCGACTGAAAGAACTCCAGCTCTATTCAGTCGCTTACCGCTTGCTCAGAGGTGACCTTTGCCTAACATACAAGGCCATGTCAAACCCAGATTTGATGAATATGCTTCACCTCAAAAAATCTAGATCCATCAGAGCCACAAGGGTGGGACACTTAAACCTTGACACGGCTATTAATAGGACGTGCTGGAGGGATAGATTCATCACCCAAAGACTCCCTATGCTGTGGAACAAAATCCCGGTACATGTGAGGCAGAGCACCTCGCTGGCCTTGTTCAAGAGAAATCTTGACCAATGGATGGGAGATCGCAGATATACCCCAGGGATTACCTCAGTGTCACTGCTCGACAGAGGCACAGCAAAATAATGGGTATAGTTCCCCATACTAAAGGGGTGGCGTAAGCCACAAAACGATGGGCTAGGCTTGTAAATGCCCTCGGGCAGATAGCCTAGTATGAACCTATGAACCTATGAACCTATGAACCTATAATACTGCCTGTTCAATTTCTAACTTTTGGAATATCCAACACAGCTCTCTCAGTCCTTTCCATAGTTTCAGATCACTGGGATATGAATCATCAGCTTTGAAATCCAACATTTCAACCAGCCTTTCAAAAATATCATCATTCACTGCAGAATCACATGACTTAGGCCTCAGGACTTCCTTTTTCTAAACATCTTAGATATGAAACTGGGTTGACTTACCAGTATCATTTCGACAGTGTGGAGAGCTGGTGATGTATCTCAAAAATTCTTCACATTAAATGGGATGACTGCTACACTGATATCAGTGCTCTAGGTGAGGTTAAAGCCACACTAACATCAGTGCTCTAGGTGAGGTAGGTATCACCCATACTGATGCCAAACTGATAGTGCTCTAGGTGAGGTTGAAGCCACACTAACATCAGTGCACTAGGTGAGGTAGGTATCACCCATACTGATGCCAAACTGATATCAGTGCTCTAGGCGATGTTGATGCCACACTAACATCAGTGCTCTACGTGGGGTAGGTATCACCCATACTGATGCCAAACTGAAATCAGTGCCCTAGGTGAGGTTGATGCCACACTAACATTAGTGATCTAGGTGAGGTAGGTATCACCTATATTGATAAATTCAAATTGCAGGCACAAAGGAACATGCAGGCCACATCCGATTGAAAATACTTTAATAGAGGCACATAAAACACATAAACACTTAATGATTCACCGCATTTTCGTCAACCAGGAACTTCATCAGATGAACACATACAATGGATATTCAAAACTTAAATTTAATGGTTTTTATATCACCTGTTGAAGTCACACTGATATCAGTGCTGTAGGTGAGGTTGATGCCACACTAACGTCAGTGCTCTAGGTGAGGTTGATGCCACACTAACGTCAGTTTTTTAGGTGAGGTTGATGCCACAATAACATCAATGCTCAATGTGAGGCTCATGCCATGCTAACATCAGTGTTCTAGGTGAGGTTGATACCACGATAACATCAGTGCTCTATGTGAGGCTCATGTCACGCTAATGTCAGTGCTCTAGGTGAGGTTGATGCCATGCTAACATCAGTGCTCTAGGTGAGGTTGATGCCACGCTAACATCAGTGCTCTAGGCGAGGTTGATGCCACAATAAAATCAGTGCTCTAGGTGAGGCTTATGCCATGCTAATATCAGTTTTTTAGGTAAGGTTGATGCCAAACTAACATTAATGTTCTATGTGACCAGTCTTGATGCCACATTAATATCAGTGAGCTGGGTGAGGTTAGTATCACCAGTACTGCAATGATCTTTAAACATCAGCTCTACTGGAATGAGCAGTATGTCCAAATCTATGATTTTTGATTCACAAAACACATACTGCACTACCAGGTTAGTCACTGTAAGAGATCCTATGGTCATCAAAGAAAATGCAATAAAGACACACAGAAGGCATGCTGCAGGAAAACTGATACGGACATGGAAGTTACATGAAACTGTATGAAACAATCTTTCATGCACTGGCAAAGTATACTCATCACTAATTCCTTTATTACTTGTCAAATATGGCATATTTTGTAGAAACTGTCAGCTCTTTGATGTACCTGTTTTATATTCTATGTTCTACAATGGACAGTGGTAGTACTTCTGAAACAGCATACCTAACCAATCAAAGGCAAGGTTCCACTGGTGGGATTGCAGTTCTT